>NW_021703771.1:10738041-10896934 GCF_005190385.1 Monodon monoceros | reverse complement strand
GTGTGTGTGTGTGTGTGTGTGTGTGTGTGTGTGTGTGTGTGTGTGGTCCCTTTTCTTATGTGTATCTAACATTCGGGATGCTTTTGGGTAACTATCGTGAGCCCTGGATGTTGTATTTGAGAACCTTTATCATGAACACAAATGGGAGACAGTTGAAGTTACTAAGGGTCAAGTATGAACTAACTTTTTTGGAGAGGAAATTTCTGAGGATAAATTGCCCTTAACAGTGTGGCTTGGACAGATCTCATGAGGTAGCACAGAAGGTGGTTTCTGCTGTGCTGGGCTCAGCCTTTTACTGTAAACATTATGATGCTGACTAATAAAAGACTCGGTAAGCATTTGGGCTGTGGTCAAGCAGAATCTGGTGTGTCCTCCCCTCCAGATCGTGGTGCCGGGAAATACCCGCACGGTGCACTTGGAGCGGCTGATTCCGGACACACCCTATTCCGTGAACATCGTTGCCCTCTACTCGGATGCAGAGGGGACTCCCAGCCCCGCCCAGGGCCGCACGTGTGAGGCGGAAATCCTTTCTCCACCGGGTTCCCTTGTGACTTGGGGCGGGAGGCCTGGGGGATGGTGGTGGTGAGTGAGGAGTGTGGGGAATCGCCTCTACCTTGTGCAGGTGAGGGGAGCTCTGGGTTGCCCACAGTCACATTCAGCCTGGAGCCTTGGGCCCATGACTGCCCTCCCAGCTGAGTGATGTCGTTTGGCCGTTTTCTCATCTGGTACCCCAGTTAAGGAGGGGTTTCTTCCCTTCTTCTGCCTGCGGTGGGTCTTCTCACCAACTGGGCACTTTGGAAGTGTTAGGGCGCGGCCTCTCTGTTTCATTAAACAGGAGGTGCTTATAGCAGTTAAAATAATCCCTTTCTCTCCCAGCCTGTACCTTCACGTTCAAACCTAGCTCTCTGTCACTGGAAGTTCAGCATGTAATCGTAGCTCTGAATGCAGCACTTTCTACTGGCTATGGTTTCACATTAGAGCCATAGATGTGTATTTCATCACAAGGGAGTAAGCAACCCAGAGAGTCGTGAAGTACCGGGGTACAGTTACTCTGCCCTGGGTCCCGTTCTTTCATGCCTCTCCCTCCACCCCGGTGTCCACTATGGTCACAGACAGGAAACTAACTCTGTTGTATTTATTTATTTAGTACCACGAAGTGGACCAAGAAATCTGAGAGTCTTTGGGGAGACAACCAACAGCCTCTCGGTAGCCTGGGACCACGCTGATGGGCCGGTTCAGCAATACAGGATCATTTATTCTCCCACCGCTGGTGACCCAATTGATGAATATGTGAGTCGGTTACTCATTCATTTGAGCATTTTGTAATGTCTTACCTGGTTGGAGGGTGAAAGGAAGCTTTCTTCTTTAGGAAGTGCTGTGATTACAGTTGAGTCTTTCTCTGATGTGATATTGGGGCCACCTGCACGATCAGTATCTTTGGGCTCATTTCTCTTCTAAACACAGGTTGAAAAATTATCTTATCTCATAAAAATGTGTATTTCTAACTATCTAATTATACCATAGGAACTGAGTTGGTGAAACATGATACCTATTATTCTGAGCTACCTAACTTATTGTTCGAGTTATGTGACTCTAAATCTTAACTTTTTTTTTTTTTTTTTTTTTTGCGGTACGCGGGCCTCTCACTGTTGTGGCCTCTCCTGTTGTGGAGCACAGGCTCCAGACGCGCAGGCTCAGCGGCCATGGCTCACGGGCCCAGCCGCTCTGCGGCATGTGGGATCTTCCTGGACCGGGGCACGAACCCGTGTCCCCTGCATCGGCAGGCGGACTCTCAACCACTGCACCACCAGGGAAGCCCCAAGCTCCTATTTTTATTAATCAGAAACCCATGTAACTGCCATTTAAGAGTTTCTGATCAAGATGGGGTAAGCGGTATCACCACACTTAGTTTGCCAAAGCAGAGAAGCTCCTGCTTTAGTGTTTATTCAGCCTTGCCATGGACAAATACGCAATTTCCCATCACTTTCTGAAAACATTAAAAATGTAATTTCCCTCCCAATTCACCATTTAGAATTAGGGGACTCTGTGCTGGAATCTATGGTTTAAGTGATCCCTGCTTTTTGTAGAAGCAAAGCATAGAGTTGGAAGAGAGACTGAGAGGTCTGTCTGGTTCATTTGCTCTTCGTGGGGGCAGCTGAATGTATTTTCCATTTCCTCTTTTTCCCCTAATTAATATTAGCAAAACTGATACTTTTTTTAATATAAATTTATTTATTTTATGTTTGGCTGTGCTGGGTCTTCGTTGCTGCACGTGGGCTTTCTTTAGTTGCGGCGAGCTGGGACTACTCTTTGTTGCAGTGCACGGGCTTCTCATTGTGGTGATTTCTCGTTGTGGAGTGCAGGCTCAGTAGTTGTGGCTCGCAGGCTGAGTAGTTGTGGCTCACGGGCTTAGTTGCTCCACGGCATGTGGGATCTTCCCGGACCAGGGCTCGAACCTGTGTCCCCTGCATTGGCAGGCGGATTCTTAACCACTGCACCACCAGGGAAGCCAAAACTGATGCTCTTGAGGACAGAAACTGAGTCCGCTTTTGCTCCCCAGCGGCTGGTACCACACCTGACCCACGGTGGGCACAGGGTGCACATTTGTGGAAGGAGTCCCACGAAACTGACACACATGGAGGAGTGGGGAAGGAAGGGAGTGCAGTGGTGCTCAGTCATGTGTGTGGAGGTGCTGTACGAGATACTGCCTTTCATCCTCACGGCTTCCATCCTTCCTTCTGAGACGCGGAGCCACAAGACTGGGAGGTGGCTGATGCGGGATTTGAGCTGAGACCTGCCTGACTCTAAAACCATTTCCCTTGCTGCACAGTGGTAGACAGTTTGCCTCGCCCTGAGCATTGTGCAAGAAAAAGAAACGATGAAGAAAACACTACTGTTTATGGGAATGCGTACAAAAGTATTGATCTGGAAGTCCTCTGTCTGATGATAACTCATAATTTAACTTCCCCTGCAGACCACTGTCCCAGGCAGAAGAAACAATGTAATGCTACAGCCCCTGCAATCTGATACCCCATATAAAATTACTGTTATTGCTGTTTATGAAGATGGAGATGGTACCCATTTGACAGGAAATGGAAGAACTGGTAAATGTCTTAAACCTTTTATAATCTTTAAATTTGGTAGTATTTGAGTAGATACGTCTCAGACACTCCATTAATACTGCATTAACATTTGTATTAGGTATTGAATTTTGTCAGAATGGTATGACAACAGAATGTGTTATTAACTTTTTAAAGGTCCACTGAAAGAAGGAAAATGAGACACAAATCTGCATATTTTGCTTTGCTTGAGATGGTTTTATTCTTTGGAAAACCACTGCCTAGTCACCGAATAATGTTTTAGCTTGTGTGGTATCCGTTAAGGCTGTAGCTGTTAACTCAGTCAAAGAAGTGTTCAGCATAAAAGACCCCATCACCATAGAATCTTAAGTCATGAAAAAGAAGCAGGATGATTGGTAATCATCTTCTGTCTTTACAAATTTAGCTTTTTTTAAAAAAAATGTTTTTTCTATGGTACTAATGGATTACCAGGGTTCAGGCCCCTTTTCTAGCCTGCGTGGGTAGCAGTTCCTTATGGTTTAGATCAAAGGTTCTCTAATTTGGTTGCTGGAATCATCTGAGGACCTTTAAAAAGGCTTACGCCTGGACGCCACCCCGAGAGATACTGATGTTAATGGTCTAGACGTGGTCCAGACCTGCCGAAGTTCTAGTGCGCAGCCAAAGCTGAGAGTCCCTGGCTGAGCGTGAAGGTGGGCTGGGCCATGGGTCCGCTGGGTTCCATTACTGGGAGACATGGGTAAGACACTTTTCCACTTTGTTCAGCAAAAATCCACTTAAGTAACATGATTTCAGGCTCCTTGCTACACTTAGATGCCCAAACTCTTTTTCTACTTGAATGATCTTGACAACATTACAGGATTTGGGAGAGGTAACATTTGAAAACTCCTGAGAAAAAAGCAGGACCAGAGTGTTTCAGCTCAGTCTTTGGAGGCCAGGAATTTGTATATTTATTGACACCTGTTGTCTACAGGACTGAGTCAACACAGACTCCATCTAGCGACTCAAGATGATTTTAATTTAACAGCTTCCCATTTTCACTCTTCCCTTAGGTTTCAGAATATATTTTGGTATTTTTCTGGAGGAAATGCTGTATTTCAGAATTCTGTGCTTAATCAAGAACATACAAAAATCTCTACTAGATCTTTAGTTTTCTAGGAAGGGCCAAAACCACTTCTGGCTTCTCTTGTAAAAAAGTTTTTGAAGTTAAGTCCTTATTTGTGTAATGCTATGAATAAAAACTCAGTGGCTGACTAACAGGCTACCTCACAGCATTGATCTAATAGGAGATAGAGTTGGGTAGTACTCTGGAGGTGTAAGGATTCACTCTAGGTTATGTTGGTAGAGGTTATAGTGGTGCTGGGGAAGAACCTCATTTTGGTCACTAGCTAGCTGTGTGGTCTTGGGCAAATCGTATCTTATTTTTGTGATAAGATGGTTGGATTAAATAGTCTGTAAATCATTTTTTTGGCTCTAACAATCTGTGATCTATAACATTCAAAAAATGGTATGAGATCTCTTTTACTTTTTATAATTCTGAATCCAGTTCTAGAAATCACCGGTTCCTGAGTCCATTTGATTTGCTGTTTGAATTTGGAAAACTACTAAGCTATCTGTTGAACATTTCAAGACCTTTTAATTGTTTTCTGGAGCGGGACAATATGGGATATTATTAATTTGCTCTCATGAGGCTGCACTGTCAATATTCATGGTCAATACTCATAAAGTTCTGTGCTCTCTCCTCGTTTGTCAATAAAAGGTCAGTAAGGTGTGCCAATATTTGTTTTCAGTGGGATTACTTCCTCCTCAGAACATACACATCTCAGATGAATGGTATACGAGATTCAGAGTGTCCTGGGATCCTTCACCATCTCCCGTTCTTGGATATAAAATTGTGTATAAGCCAGTGGGTAAGGAAGCACCTTTATCATCTTAGAAATGCATTGGAGGGTTATTTGTGCATGAGGGTGTTCTTTGTTGCATCCCCCATGATTAGATTCTCCTGATAGCTCAGTTATCACATCAAGTCCTCTCTTACCAGAGGTAACGTTTCTGGAAATAGTATTTAAGCCAATGTTCTAAAGTATCATTGTTACTATGGGTTTAGATGCAACTCCCATTAATCTGCATGACAAAAATGTCTGATCTGGTTCATAAAATTGCACAAATTGAAGCTGTGTTCAGACAACCTATATGTTAAAATGATTGTGAAAGAATGAGTACTTAATCAGTATAAACTTGTGTATTTTTCCCATTAGGTCAAGGTATTATTCCATTTGGGGCATGTGCATTTTAGTTTATTCACGACAGGCTTTCTTTTGGCTTCCCATGGACACTTTCACCTAAATGGACATCCCCTCTATTAAATTATTTGCCATCTGTGTTTCCATCTTCTGTCTATATGTTTAGCAAAATGGAAGCAAAATACTTTTATAGTAAATTTGCTGGAGTATCTTCCATGCACCCAGGAAGGATGTGAACTAGAAAAAAATAAAGGAGAGAAGGCAAGTGTAAGGATATGTGAGCCTGTGTAAGAAATGGAGAGGGAACTTCAAGGTGCAGGACTTGCAGTAACTAACCACACTGCATGGAACGGGGTGGGAGATAGACGTTCTTAAATCATCTCTACAACAGAAAAATGTTCATTGAGCACCTAGTATGTACAAAGCACTATGCTGCAAACTGGAGCTTAAAGAAGAGGCTTGAGAGTCTAGAGTAGTTGACGGTGTGATGATTTATTCGTTAAAGGAACAGTAATTACACACCTGCTACATTCATTAGTACACATGCTAGCTAATGTGCTATGCTTTGAGAATAACAAGGAAAAGGATTCGGTCTCTGCTTCCAGTTTTGTATTCACCATGTAATGCGGCGGGTGTTACGGGGAGCACGTGCATAAGGGCTATGGAATTAATGGTGTTCATACTATCATTTGAGTATAAGTTATTTGATTTTAAGAAAAATATGAGACTAGGGATGACATATGTCTATGTATTTTTGTGATTGTTATTAAAGGTTCCAATGAGCCCATGGAGGTCTTTGTTGGAGAAGTGACATCGTACACGTTACACAATCTCAGCCCCAGCACCACCTATGACGTGAATGTTTACGCTCAGTATGATTCTGGTCTCAGTGTCCCTCTGACGGACCAAGGCACTACCTGTGAGTCACGTAGCTTCTTGTGGTTGTAAGAAAAAGTGTAGTGTAAATGACCAGGTCCTTCTGTTTTAATTTTCTTTCTTTCTTTTTCTTACGCATGTTTCTTCGGCATTGAGTAGGTAACTCTTTTGTGTCTGGCTAAACAAATACTTACGTCATATAATCAAGGATACAGAATGTATGAGATATGTTTGTTTCATAGAAAATACATTTTGAATTTTAAAAGATAAAAATTATAAAAATTATGATTTTATCCATGTGGGATGCTATGTGGTTTTTCCCGACATTTGATGTTAAACATATATTACCTAAATGTATTGATCTAATTGAAAGTTTTCCCATAAATGCCATGATGACTGATTCAGCTTGCAGATAGATTTTGTTGTCATCAAGTGCTTTAATGGCCATTTGAGGACTTAGCAGATAGCCTTTCAGAAAATTTTTTTTATTATTTTTCATGAGGTGTCGTTGACATTCATTGCGTTGAGAGGGGCTATAGGCAGACCTCATTTCATCGCTCTTGGCTTTATTGTGCTTGGAGGATGCTGTGTTTTTTTAATAAATTGAAGGTTTGCGGCAACCCGGCATGGAGCAAGTCTACTGGTGCCATTTTTCCATCAGTATTTTCTCACTTCATGTCTCTGTGCCACATTTGGTAGTTCTTGCAATATTTCAAACTTTTTCATTGTTATTATGTTTGTTATGGTGATCGGAGATCAGTAATCTTTGATGTTACTATTGCAAAAAGATTACAATTCGTTGGAGGCTCAAATGATGGTTAACAGTTTTTAGCAATAAAATGTTTTTAATGAAGGTATGAACATTATTTTTTTAGACATAACACTATTGCACACTTAATAAACTACGGTATAGTGTAAACATAACTTTTATGCACTGGGAAATCAAAATATTTGTGTCACTCGCTTTATTGTACCAATATTTGCTTTATTCTGGTGGTCTGAAACTGAACCTGCGGTATCTCAGAGGTACGTCTGAATGTGGATTTTCCTTCCCTTGAAAATCAGTCATAGAAAGGGAGGTCGGTTTTGACAATACCATGTTTTCGTGTTTGTTTCATGTCTGTTTCTTATGAAGAAACAATGTGAAACTTTAGACATTATTTTTTTCAGCCACAGTGGAAGTTTTAAAATTGTGCTGTGATTAAAAGTATGCTTTTTTTGCCTTTATTTATGAAGTAAATCTATTTCTTTCTGTCCTTCTTTTGTAGTATATTTGAATGTGACAGATCTGAAAACTCACCAGGTCGGGTGGGATACATTCTGTGTTAGATGGTCAGCTCACCGGGCAGCCACTTCCTACAGGCTAAAACTAAGCCCTGCAGATGGTACGTGTGCAAAAAAAATCACCTGGAGCACATAGTAGCCACATTTAAAACTTCAGTAAAGGTGTCATTCTATTTATAAAATGATGTATCAAAATGTCTTTAAATATAATTACTGGTGACACTGGCATTTTTCCTCTGCTGTCCTAATCAGGAACAAGAGGACAGGAAATCACAGTGCGTGGATCAGAAACCAGTCACTGTTTCACCGGCCTGTCACCAGACACTGATTATGGCGTCACTGTCTTTGTGCAGACACCAAATCTTGAGGGACCAGGTGTCTCTGTCAGAGAACATACTAGTAAGTGTTTGAGTAATCTGGGGAGTCTCTGTAAGGCTTCAGAGTAGGATGCTCTGGGTGTGGGAGACATAAGTGACTCCTGTGTGACACTTCTCCTTACGAGTGGCAATAGTGACATGATGGCAGGTCCTTGAGGTGGCGTCTGCAGCTGGTTCAGCACCTTTACCTGCTGCAGATCCGTGCTGCCCTGTCAGAGTTGGCGTAATTGTAAGGAAAGACCTAAAGGAGGGAGAGCTGGCTCTAGCTGACAGTGAGAAGGTGCACATGGATCCGTATTAGTGACCTCTGCTCATCTGACTGTATCTGAAGGTCTTACGTTCTCCCTTTGCATCTGGGCTTCGCTTCGTGCTGCTGTAGTCAATGTTGAGTGACTACCAATGGTACCAATTTGGGATAAGATAGGATTCCCAGTATGTCAGTGCCCATGACACTTGATTTGTTATCGAGGACTGAAATGGCTCTAAAAATTTACTTTCTGAGATATGAAATGTGCACATGTTGCGTTTTTCTAATTATTATTTTTAATTCTAGCTGTAAAACCAACAGAAGCTCCTACAGAGCCGCCTACACCTCCTCCCCCTCCCACGATTCCACCAGCCCGGGAAGGTAAGTACAGCCATTAGGCAATGCATTCAGCTGATCGGGATTGATAGCCTTCTTACTTATGCAGTTGATATAGAACATTTCTGACCTATTATTCCCGCTAAAGAGTTTTTCAATTAAAGGCAAAGATTACCAGTCATTTGCTCTTCTGCTCCAGGCCCATTTTAGTGTGAATAAAACCAGTCATAGGGCTTCCCTGGTGGCGCAGTGGTTGAGAATCTGCCTGCCGATGCAGGGGGTTCGAGCCCTGGTCTGGGAAGATCCCACATGCTGTGGAGCAACTAGGCCCATGAGCCACAACTACTGAGCCTGTGCTCTAGAGCCTGTGAGCCACAACTACTGAGCCTGCGCATCCAGAGCCTGTGCTCCGCAACAAGAGAGGCTGCGACAGTGAGAGGCCCACGCACCGCGATGAAGAGTGGCCCCCGCTCGCCACAACTAGAGAAAGCCCTCGCACAGAAACGAAGACCCAACACAGCCAAAAATAAATTAATAAACAAACCAATGAACGGACATTAAAAAAAAAAAACAAAAAACCCAGTGATAAACCACTCTGCCTCTTCAGCTGGAACTCTGTTTCCTCGATTTTGCAGATGAAGGTCTAGGGATGCCTTAAATAATCCATTGTCACATGGAGGGCATTTCTTTCTTGTGGCTGCTGGCATCAACAGGCACTGGGGACCTTTTGGGCTAAATCTGCAGCGTAACCCCTGGGCCTTTGGCTTTGGAATTCCTGGCTTCTGACCTAAGAAAGGCCCTGGATTACACAAAGCTAAAATATTTCCATTCACCAAGGTTGGAGACATAATTGTGCCTTGTAGTAAACTGGTAAAAAGACATAGACTGAGCTATTAAGATTGGTCTGTCAGTAATTTGGGGCAATGCTCAGTGCTTCATCAAATTAAGTTTTAGCTAATTAACTACTGGTTTATTCTTTTCCCACATTCTGTTTCCAACATTTAATTGAAAGTATTTTTCTTTTCTCTTAGAAGGCTCTAGAATGTTATGGTTATTAAGCCTATTAAAGAAGTAAAATTAAAAATTAAAAGTGTATTATTATAGGATAAAATAGTAGTGTGTTTCTTTAGACTGTTGAAAGGAATTCAGTAAATATTTTTGGCTTAAAGACATGTTAAGCAAGACGAAAAGACAACCCTCAGAATGGGAGAAAATATTTGCAAAGGAAGCAACTGACAAAGGATTAATCTCCAAAATATACAAGCAGCTCATGCAGCTCAATAACAAAAAGACAAACAACCCAATCCAAAAATGGGCAGAAGACCTAAATAGACATTTCTCCAAAGAAGACATGCAGATGGCCAAGAGGCACATGAAAAGATGCTCAACATCACTAATTATTAGAGAAATGCAAAACAAAACTACAATGAGGTATCACTTCACACTGGTCAGAATGGCCATCATCCAAAAATCTACAAACAGTAAATGCTGGAGAGGGTGTGGAGAAAAGGGATCCCTCTTGCACTGTCGGTGGGAATGTAAATTGGTACAGCCACTATGGAGACCAGTATGGAAGTTCCTTAAAAAACTAAAAATAGAACTACCATATGACCCAGCAATGCCACTCCTGGGCATATACCCAGAGAAAACCATAATTCAAAAAGAGACATGTACCAAAATGTTCATTACAGCTATTTACAATACTGTTTACAATAGCCAGGACATGGAAGTAACCTAAATGTCCATCAACAGAGGAATGGATAAAGAAGATGTGGTACGTATATACAATGGAATGTTACTCAGCCATAAAAAGGAAATTGTGCCATTTGCAGAGGCGTGGATGGACCTAGAGACTGTCATACAGAGTGAAGTAAGTCAGAAAGAGAAAAACAAATATCATATATTAACGCATCTATGTGGAATCTAGAAAAATAGTACAGATGAACCTATTTACAAAGCAGAAATTGAGACACAGACGTAGAGGACAAACGTGTGGACACCAAGGTGGGGAAAGGGGGTGGGATAAATTGGGAGATTGGGGTTTAACATATATACACTACTGTGTATACAATAGATAACTAATTGAGAACCTACTGTATAGCACAGGGGAAAAAAAAAAGAAGGTACAATCTGTTTGTAGGGCATATATTAAGTTCACCTTAAAAATGCATTCCACTATACAGTAGGTGCAGACAAATACTGTTTGATTCCACTTAAACGAAGTACCTAGAACAGTCAAATTCGTAGAGTCAGAAAGTACATTGGTAGATGCCAGGGGCAGGAGGGCAATGGGGGGTGGCGGGGGGGAATGGGGAGTTAGTGTTCAGTGGGGACAGAGTTTCAGTTGAGGAAGGTAAAAAATTAGGGAGATGGATGATGGTGAGAGTTTCACAGCAATGTGAAGGTATTTAGTGCCACTGAACTGTATAGTTAAATGTGGTTAAAATAGTATGTTTTATATTATGTGGCTTTTACCACGATAAAAAAACATTTAAATAAATGGATCATAAACCCACATATAATAATTAATCTATAAACCTTTGTGACCTGAAATTAGGCCAAGATTTCTTCAACATCACACCAAAAATGTGAGCAAAGAAATAATTGATAAATTGTACTTCATCAAAATTAAGAACTTCTCTTTGAACAACATTGTTAAGAGAATGAGAAGACAAGTCACAGATTAGGAGAAAATATTTACAAATCACATAATCTGCTAAAATACTTATATCCATATTACATAAATAATTCTCCAATCACAGTAATAAAAATACCAACAACCCAATTTTAATAAGTGAGGAAAAAATCTGAAAAGGCATTTTGCCGAAGAAGATATGTGAGTACTCAGTATCAGTCATTAGAGACATGCAAGCCAAAGCCACAGTGAGACACCACTACACCTATTAGAATGTCTAAAATTAAAATGACCACGTGTTGGCAAAGACGTAGAGTACCTAGAACCGTCATACGCCGCTGGTGGGAATGTAAAATGTAGAACTACACTGGAAGCAGCTTGGCGGTCTCTTAAAGTTGAACATAAACCTACGGTACTGCTCAGTCATTTCACTACAAGGTGCTAAACCAAGAGAAATGAAAGCATATGTTCCCACAAAGACTTCTACAGGAATATTCATAGCAGTTTTATTTGTAAGAAAAAAAAAAACCATGTAATTGGAAAAAAACAGGAAATGACCCAAATGTTCATCAAAAAGTGAAATAATAAGCAATAATGGAATAAATGGAATTCTTCTCGGCAAGAGAAAGGAACAAGCTATTGTTAAACGCAACAGCATAGATGAATCTCCAAATGGGTGCAAGATGCTTGAGGAAAAAAAAAATACTGTCTGATTCCATTTATATAAAATTCTGGAAAACGCAAATTAATCTATCATGTCAAAAGGAGATCAGTGATTTTCTGGGGATGGGAAGGGATGTGGAGAGGACTGACAGGGAGAGACTGGGGGGGATGGATATGTTTGTTACCTTTTTGGTGGTAATGACTTACTTCTCTGGTGTATTCGTATTCCACAACATATAAGATTGTGAATTTTGAAAAAAAAAAAGACATGTTAAGGTTTTTTTCTTAATAGGCTTTATTTTTTAGAGCAGTTTTAGGTTCACAGCAAATTTGAGCTGAAAGTACACAGAAGTCCCGACATGCCCTGCCCCCTCACATGTACAGCCTCCCTCCACTCTCAACATTCCCCCTGCCAACCCAGGGTGGGACGTTTGATACATCCTGTGAACCTATATTGGCACATCTTTATCACCCAAAGTCCATATTTACATTAGGGTTTATTCTTGGTGTTATACATTCTACACGGTAAGTTTTTATCACTAAAATGTTAAATTTTTATTTTCAGAATTTTTAGCTTTCAAGTCTGAAGATTCTAATTGAAGGTGTTTATTTTATTCCACCCCTTCCCTCCCTCCATATGATTCTAGTGGCCTAATTTAAAATGAAAAGACACCTTATCTACACCAAGTCTTTGATAATTATATACAAAAATCTCCAAACCCACTGAGGGCTCTTCTTAAGTTCTGAGCATGGTTGTTTTTTCACTTGATTTCCTCCTTAGTTATTGTTTGAAGCTCCTTGAAGAATCCCATGAGGAGGGAGCATATGTTTGCAGAATGACCAGATGGAGTAATTCCAGAGCAGAAATTGAGGGCCAGTTAGACTAGCGCTTTTCAGACTTCTCTGTGCGCGTGAATCATCTGGCACCTTGCTACTGTTGATTCGGTTGCAGGACGTTTGGGGTGGGCCCCAGGACTCTGCATTTCTATCAGGCTCCCAGGCGATGCCGTTGCTGCTGAACCACACTTGGAGGAGTAGCAGGGTGTTAGATTACGTTTCTCAGTTGTGTAACTTCACTTAAATGAAAGAATTCATGAGATTTGGGGCTTCCTCTGTGTTTTTCCCCCAGTGTGCAAAGGGGCCAAGGCAGATATTGTATTCTTGACTGATGCCTCCTGGAGTATCGGGGATGATAATTTTAACAAAGTTGTAAAATTCATCTTCAATACTGTGGGAGCCTTTGATGAAATCAGTCCTGCTGGAATTCAGGTGGGTGTCGTTTCAAAGGTTATTCATCTGTAATGTCTTGCTATTTCCTTTAAACTTTTAAGTAGAAAGACTTTTCAGTATAAACTCCATTTTGACTTTGTTATTTTCTCTTTTCTTTACACATAGACTTTTGGGAAGGACTTGGGTGCAAATGATAAATAAATAGAAAAATAAATATTCCTCTAGGTATTCTCTTGGCTAGATGATATTCCTGTTGCAGAATTTAGGGGAGTCTAGCTCTAACTTCCTGCTTAAATCTTTTGACAATGATACATTTTCCTGAAAGGTCATTTTATGTTCTGGAAGTTAAATGCATTGTGATTGTTGTACCCGTTAAGTCAGGAGATTCAGTGATGGATAGTGACTGGAGGGGCTGTGTGGAACCCTACTGCCCCCTCTATCATGACATTGCAGATATTACCTGAACCAGAAGAAGAAAGGCCATTGTTAACTCAAAGGGAAATTAATTTGTTTTCCTACAGTGATAACTACCAATTATCTTGCTTTGGAATCACTCCAAATTTATTGCTTTTACTGGAGTGGGAACTTAGAAAAATTAATCCTTCCATGACACACCTCAAAGAATAATTCCTCGCTTAGCTCTGACCCACCAGTAAAGCTGAGAATCTCCTCCGCTCCCAACATACCCCTGGACTCAGGGCCAGTGGCTCTGTTACTTACTACCTGGATTCTGCAACCTCGAAGACCCACTTCAATTCCACCCTTTCTGGAGAGGCTTCCTTGTAGTTTTAGGCATTTCAGACTCCTGAAGGGTTTTGTCTATGTTGCTGTTACGGCACGTATCTCTTTATATTGTCAATATTTGTGTGATTCTCTTCTGTCTAAATCATTGACTCCCTTAAGGCAAGAGACTGTATTGTGTTATTATTTTTCTGAATCCTCTTTCCCTTCCCATTTCTCTTGGTGAAGTTTCTTCTTTATTTAGGCAGGTACATCTTAGAGATGTTATGAAAATAAGAGATTTTTGACATAAATCACAAATAATTTCATAAACAAATCATGTCTTCTTTTATGCAATAATGCTTTGTGGAATATGTTAAATTTCAAATCCCCAAATAATTCTGTAGATGTTATTCCAACCCAAGAAGAGTAAAATGTTAGGCTAGTTACAGTCTTAATTTAAAGTGTGAGCAAGTAAGCCTTTTTTGAAATCCTTTTAGAAATTAAAATTTCTGATAAAAAATAAGAAAAAAAGCTACCATATTTTATTAACTTCTATGTGCCAGCTACTTTGTATACATGATTCTCATTCCTTAAACTGGCCATAGAAGTAAGTATAATTATCTCCATTTTACTGATAAAAAACAAAGGCCCAGAGATGTTGGGAACCAACCCAATGTCACAAAGCTATTAACTGGCAGTGCTAGGATTTGAGCCCATTGAATCCTGACTATAAAGCTTTTATTCTTTCCACTAAATCACACTGTCACTGAATTGGTGATGAGTGTTCCAATTCAGTGTGCCATTGAACACTGCTCATGTTCAATGATGAGTGCTCATGTGCCATTTTTATATTACAATGAAGAACAGATGTGGTCAGTGAGAAGGGTCAGTTGTCCGAGAAGCAATTGCTTAGCCAATATTTGAGCTCAAGATGGTATGTTCTCATTTCTGATCTTGGAATCTCATTACTCTCCAGCTTTACCCATCCCTTCTTACATCCTAGAGAATAAATACAGTGCATGTACATTATTCATATCAATTACTGACACTTTCATTGAAGATCAGAAATCAGAGAATTTAGTGAGACTACAGTAGTCAGTGTTATAATATTAGCTATAAAGAGCATACCATATTCTGTCAGGTCTAATAGACTTCTTTTTCCCATTATGCAGCTAGAAGAATCACTTGACAATTGAAACATTAAAAGAGGTGACTTACCCTCACCACCAAACCGCCTTTCCTTTCAGGTCTCATTTGTGCAGTACAGCGACGAGGTCAAGTCTGAGTTTAAGCTGAACACGTACAACGACAAGGCCCTGGCCCTGGGGGCCCTCCAGAATATCCGGTACAGAGGAGGAAACACAAGAACAGGTACAGTTCATCAGCGTGTACATAGACCTTTACTCTCCAAAGCCTTTGGAGTGATAGGCGGAGTGTAAGTCTAACATTCAATTGCT
The DNA here is from genome assembly GCF_005190385.1 of Monodon monoceros. Taxonomy (NCBI): domain Eukaryota; kingdom Metazoa; phylum Chordata; class Mammalia; order Artiodactyla; family Monodontidae; genus Monodon; species Monodon monoceros. Next base: position 10,881,786 of record NW_021703771.1, on the reverse strand, counting down.
TCTCAGTTGGGCGTGGCTAAGGGCACTTGGAGAGCTTCCACTGAGATGACACTAAAATGTTCCATGCCACATTCTATAGGCAAAGCTCTCACGTTTATCAAGGAGAAGGTCTTGACCTGGGAGAGTGGTATGAGGAAGAATGTCCCCAAGGTGCTGGTCGTGGTCACAGACGGTCGGTCACAGGACGAGGTCAAGAAGGCGGCTTTGGTCATCCAACAGTCAGGTAAGCACAAGCATACATTTAAAAAAAAATTTTATTAGAGTCTAGTTGATTTACAATGTTGCGTTAGTTTCAGGTGTACAGCAAAGTGATTCAGTTATACATATACATATATCCACTCTTTTTCAGATTCTTTTCCCATATAGGCCATTACTGAGTATTGAGTAGAGTTCCCTGTGCTATACAGCAGGTTCTTATCAGTTATCTGTTTTATATATAGTAATGTGTATGTGTCAATCCCAATCTCCCAGTTTGTCCCCCACCTCCTTACCCCCTGGTAACCGTAAGTTTGTTTTCCACATCGCACAAGCATAAGTTTGATGCCTAGTGATGGCACTCATTATTTTCACAGTTTCAAACATCCAGGAATGATTGCAAAAGACCAAAATTACTGATTTTACTTTAGTTTCTGTTTTACTCTGTATTCCGTACCCTTCTAATGTTAGTTTACATTTCATCACGGAATGGTTTGATAATTGCTCAGAAATGACATGGTGTATTCTTTGTATAAGACGTGCCTCAGGGTCAGTCCCCCATAGTGGCTGGAGGCCTACACAACAGCAGTAATGGGATGATCCTCGAGCAGGCTTCCTGCCATAGCATAAATGAGTCTTGGTGCTGGTTCAGTCCTATGCAAGGAGAGACATAGGTTTAGCACGTCCTGGCAGATGCAGATCCCAAACAGATTGCTGGAAGGTTCACTGCAAAGGAGCAGAGAGACCTCAGGGAGATATTGCTGGTGTAGATCTTGTCAATCAAACATGCTGAAAGCCTCCTTGTTACACTGCCCTTTGGATTAGTTATTCAGGATGATTAGAGATGAAACTAAATCTTTATAGTTGCATGAACACCCCCAATCCTTCAGGCAGCGTCCAAGGTGGACATATTTTAGAGAGAATTCTATGCTATGCATGATTTATTGTGGTGTAAATTGTAAAGTCCTTCGTTACATGGAATTTGTCATCTGCACATACATGGGTCTTTGGCTAAAAGTGAGTCATGACTAGTGCTAAGTCATACTGTGTCTTCTTACAACAGATTGTTCTATGCACTGATCTTTTTATAAGTTGTTGCTGTTACGTTATGCACTTTGAGCAGATTCCTGTATATTTTAGGCTCCTCTGTGATTTAACTTTGGGGTTATGAATGTTTGCTTCTCAAGTTACCTTATTTATATCTAATTATGTAACTAATTCTACTGTTGAATTAAGCTTTTGGAGTGAAAACTTTGTTTATTCGTATTAGCCTAAATAAGTGAAAGTTTATTGCCAATGGGACTTGTAGATTCCATTTTGAAAGTGGTCAAAGTGCTGACTTTGAGCCTGAGTTTATTGAGTAAATCAGTTTCAGGAATTCAGAGTTTAAAATGAGCCCATTGTTGGTTTCTGAGGCACATGAGCTTGAAATGTTAATGTTGCCTAAGACAGCTGCAGAATTAATGGGTATATTAGGACTGTGGATGTGTGGAAGGAAATGAGTACCACATTAAGTCATTCTGCTATTAAAATGTTCACCTTTTAATTGTTAAGACTTTATTTTAGGAAATCCAATTAATTGAATTTTATAAGCCAGAAAATAGGAAGACCTGGAAAAAGTACATGTTCATTAAAGAGAGTTTATGTCAATTAAAAGAACTTGTTGCATTAGCTGAGAAAATATGGCATCATTTCTGATAAGATTTTGTTTTGAATTGTTTAAACCATAAAGGATGGAAAAAAGGATGTGTAATTCTCTCTATAAACACTGCTCTGCAGGGTTCAGTGTCTTTGTAGTTGGCGTGGCTGATGTCGACTACAACGAACTTGCCAACATAGCCAGCAAACCTAGCGAGCGGCACGTGTTCATTGTGGATGACTTTGAATCTTTTGAGAAGATAGAGGACAACCTCATCACATTTGTCTGTGAAACTGCCACTTCAAGTAAGTCATGACCCACGTGGATCCATAGTCTCAGTTGTTTTGAAAAAGTAACTACTGAGCAGACCAGGGGTCCCCAACCCCTGGGCTGCGGACTGGTACTGGTCCACAGCCTGTTAGGAACCGGACCGCACAGCAGGAGGTGAGCGGCGGGTGAGTGAGCGAAACTTCATCTGTATTTACGGCCGCTCCCCATTGCTTGCATCACCACCTGAACCGCCACCGCCCGCCGTCCGTGGAAAAATTGTCTTTCACGAAACCGATCCCTGGTACCAAAAAGGTTGGGGACCGCTGGGGTAGACTACTCCCTATCCTATATGAGATCAAGTCCGTGCATAAATAGATCCTGGGAAACCACTTGAGAACCTGATGAATCACTGTTCCTATTGAGATCATGCTAACTGTGTGCTTGTCAGAGGTCCATTTTTAGCCTTGAAGATGTAATGTTCCTTGTATGGAAATAAAGTGTTTGAATATATCCTTTTCCCACCATCCCAATGCCTGTGACATTTGAGAAAATTAATCTTCAACTTAGAAATGCATTTATAGAAGCATTCCGTGGGATGAAGGTTTTTCCCTGTTAGTAATCGATTGGTATTTGTCCCGTCAACATCCGTGTTTCAAGAGAGCCACGAGAAAACTGACTTGTGTGAGTGTGCACTGTAGAAATTCACTTGGTTCCCACTTGTTTACTTGGGTGTAGATTTTTCATATTATACCGAGACCTCAAGCTCAACTCTTAAAATACAGTGAAGGACAAAAGATTGATTATTGAAGTTGGTTTGTTCCTCTTCTCCATCCATGAACTCTGATTCTTGGGGTCTTAGATTATGGAGACAGTTGCGTGGCTGGTCTAGACCCCTGATCCCAGGCAGGGCTGTGCTTTTTAAGTGTTATGTTTTCCCCTATGAAACATTATATTGAGATCTCAGAACTCGGGTTAGAGGCGGCAGTAGTAAACAAACGTCAGTGGTTTACCGTAAAACTTACACTGAAGCTCAGAATGGAATCACACTAGTGCAAGTGAGCAGGGAGCACCAGCTGCCCCCTCCATTCCACGAGGTCCCGGTTGCAGCCCTGTGCTGCCCCAGCTCCAGGGCCCAGGGTGAGACCCGCTGCACACCTGCCACTGTGAAGTTTGGTGGCCGGTGTGAGCCTCCATGGCTTGGCAGAGAAGACTGGGTGGCGACAAACTCCTCCTGCCCTTGCACAAATCTGAAGTTTCCTGGGAGAAAAGTTCTTTTTTTTTTAGATTTCTTTTTTTTTTTCCACAACTCACACACACACTGTATTTTATGTTTACAAGAGATAAATCAACTGACACCAAGCATTGTAAATGGATGACCACAACAGAAGCAACAATGATTGCAATTACCAAACACGAAACACACTCACACTATGTCATGATATTGACATTCAGTCCAGGAATCCTCCACTGTAACAGCTCCTTTACTTTGCAGTGAAAATTGATTTGTATATTTTTCGCCTCTGAGTCCTTGTGGGATTTTTTTTTTTATTCAAACAGAAAGTCACAAAAATGATAACCATCCTCATCAGTAAAAGTTCTTTAATCTATTGAAAAACATCTATAAATTTCCCCCCTCTAATTCAATCTTACCGTTCTTTTTTTTTTTTTAAATTTATTTCTAGCTGCGGTGGGTCTTTGTTACCATGTGCAGGCTTTCTCTAGTTGCGGCGAGCCGGGGCCACTCCTCGTTGCGGTGCGCGGCTTCTCATTGCGGTGGCTTCTCTTGTTGCGGAGCACGGGCTCTAGGGCGCATGGGCTTCGGTAGTTGTAGCACGCGAGCTCAGTAGCTGTGCCTTGCAGGCTGCAGAGCGCAGGCTCAGCAGTTGTGGCGCATGGGCCCAGTTGCTCCGCGGCATGTGGGATCCTCCCGGACCAGGGCTCGAACCTGTGTCCCCCGCATTGGCAGGCAGATTCTTAACCACTGCCCCACCAGGGAAGCCCCAATCTTACCATTCTTAAGAACATTGTAAAATTCCAGCTGGACTGGAGAATGTCCAGAAAACATGGTCACACTGGTCAGTAGTATAATTTCACGTACACGTGGAAAGTCTACACAAAATAACTCAGAAAAGGTTAGATTGATATGTTTTATAAATGAATGAACAGGTTTGTTACTTGATGTATGTACGCAGGTGCTTTCTGTGCGTGTATAATGTTTGTATACCCTGTTGGTGAATCGTACTTAAAGAACACTGTACTTTGCAGATTGTCCTCTCATTTATTTGGATGGCTACACCTCACCAGGTAAGTGTTCATACTCGGGCTAATTTATTTCAGGATTTCAAGCAATAAGATAATTAAAATGACCTCATTTCAATATATTTTTTTTTCTGATGTAAAGGTTTTAAGATGCTTGAAGCATACAACCTGACAGAAAAGAATTTTGCTTTTGTGCAAGGAGTCTCTTTGGAGTCAGGGTCTTTTCCCAGCTACTCATCTTACAGGCTTCAGAAGAACGCCTTTGTGAATCAGCCTACAGCGTGAGTGTGACAACAGGAGTTCCCTTTCTTACCACGGGCCAGATGCTTTCTTGAGGCTTGGAATCTTTGCTGATGTCTTCGAACCCTGGTATTTTAGAATTGAGTCCTATGGATGACCTGGTTTAGTTTCCTTAAGTACAGTTGGGTTAACTGCGTTCCATTGGGTCACACGGGAGACTAGGACTCAAGCTTGCTACTCTGAGACCCAAGAATCTCATCCTGTGTCTGCCATATGATGGATTACTGATCCTTTTGAATTTAAGTCTAGGATTATAGTTACGCTTCTAAGAGAGGTCGTTTAAACAGGGAGGCAACTTCTTCTTTTGAACGTTTCTCCCTTGGTGCAGAGGGGCTGCATGGAATCAACGCAGAATGAGAAGAGGAATTCTCCCCAGTGTTTCCGACTCCACAAAATGAAAGACTGCAGTGGCCTTGCTTGTCCATGATCTGTGATCTGACAAGCAGCAGTTAGTTTTTTAAAAATTATTTTATTTCATATATTTTTTGCGGTACGCGGGCCTCTCACTGCTGTGGCCTCTCCCGTTGTGGAGCACAGGCTCTGGACGCGCAGGCTCAGCGGCCATGGCTCACGGGCCCAGCCGCTCCGCGGCATGTGGGATCTTCCCGGACCAGGGCACGAACCCATGTCCCCTGCATCGGCAGGCGGACTCTCAACCACTGCGCCACCAGGGAAGCCCTTGACAGATCTCTTTTTTAAAAGGCTGAGCAAAAGAAGCTAAGCACAAAATAGTATATTCCATGGTTCCTACTATATAGAATTCAAAATCAGGCAAACTAACCTATGGTGTTAGAAGTTAGGATAGTATAGTTACCCTTTGCAGGGAATGGAGGAAACTGGACAAGGGTACATAGGGAGCTACTAGGCTACTACAACAGGTTATGTCCTATTTCTTAATCTGAATGCTGGTTAGATGGTTTGTTTTTTTTTTTGCGGTACACGGGCCTCTCACTGTTGTGGCCTCTTCCGTTGCGGAGCACAGGCTCCGGACGCTCGGGCTCAGCGGCCATGGCTCACGGGCCCAGCCGCTCCGCGACATGTGGGATCTTCCCGGACCGGGGCACGAACCCGTGTCCCCTGCATCGGCAGGCGGACTCTCACCCACTGCGCCACCAGGGAAGCCCAACAGTTAGTTTTTATTGGCTGGTGCTCTGGCAATCTGTTGGGTAGCTCTAGATGTTGGTTATTTTACTTGATGAAAGTTTGTACCTGGGTCCAATAACCAAAATATGTACTTTTTATTTATTAGAATGAAAACACTTGAATGTCAAAAAATATGTGTTTGGCATCTTATGGAGGGAAAAGAACAAGAAGAAATAAAGTTTTCCGAAACTTAGGACAGGGTCAGACAATGATGCCTGAAATTTGAAATGCTCTGAGAAAGCTGATGGAAAATTCAGAGTAAAACCAAAGCTCATTTCTTTTAAGGAAGCACAGATTTCATTGTTGTAGTGTGACCACACTGTGAGTTCCTAACTCTTTTATGGTTAACCACACTGGTTCGCAGTTTTAGGTTTACCAATGAACCTAAGTACCCAGCATGTAACTCTGTCACCTCAAGATGTGATTCCTACATTTTAACTTATGACAGACCACTGTCCTCTTAAGATTCAGAACTTGTGGCTGAAAGAGGCATAAATGCAATTAAACAATTTTTTTCCTAATCACTCATTAACTAAAAAAGGAGAAAAATGGGCTAGGTGAGAAATGAATTAATATGGAGAAATTATTTTTAATGTGGAATGTTATGAAGATGGTCAGTTTATGGACGTACAAAAGGCATCGTGTCAGCTTGCCCAGAACATATGCTTTAAGAAGTAGGGCATTACAGAATATTGAGTAGAGTTCCCTGTGCTATACATATGGGAAAGGAATCTAAAAAAGAGTGGATATGTGTATGTATAACTGATTCACTTTGCTGTACAGCAGAAAGTAGCACAACATTGTAAATCAACTGTACTCCAATAAAAATTAAAAAAAAAAAAAGTAGGCCAGCGTTATATTCCAGAAGCACTAGCAGTGTGGTACTAGGACATGAAACCTCAAGAGACAGTCTATGCCCTCTGTCAAAATCCATGGAGGAGTTGCTTCTCTTCTGTCCAAGAGCTGATTTTTTTTTTAAACATCTTTATTGGAGTATAATTGCTTTACAATGGTGTGTTAGTTTCTGCTGTATAACAAAGTGAAGCAGCTATACATATACATATATCCCCATATCTCTTCCCTCTTGCATCTCCCTCCCACCCTCCCTATCCCACCCCTCTAGGTGGTCACAAAGCACCGAGCTGATCTCCCTGTGCTATGTGGCTGCTTCCCACTAGCTATCTATTTTACATTTGGTAGTGTATATATGTCCCTGCCACTCTCTCACTCCCAGCTTACCCTTCCCCCTCCCCGTGTCCTCTAGTCCATTCCAAGAGCTGATTATTAAGCCCCTTTTCCTACCTTCAGGAAGATAGTGCTATTAAATGGTCTCAGACAAAAAACCATTAATTCTGCTTCAGAGATTCCCCCAGAACAATGACTGACTCAACCCTAGAAGGACACATGGGGCCACATTTTACGTCTAACAGCCTTAGAGCCAAGAAACATTTCCTTTTAATTGAATCACAATGTACGTGGCCATAAAATCTATTATTGGTTTTGTTTCGGGGAACATGTGACCTTCTGGAGATTATTTGATTTACTTGATTTTAAGGGAGGACTAGGGAAGTGTAAAAACTATTAGATACAGGGAGGGCGCAATTAAACCCTTAAGCCATCTTGCTTATGATCTCATACTCCTGATGTTGGAAATTAAATATATTTAGAAAGATTTACTCTCTTTAAATTACATCCCTAGATACAAGTTTTATCACCCTAAAATCATTATATAGTTTTATAATGATCTATGTGCTTAGAAAAAATGATTTATTACCAGTAGGATGAAAGACCACTTGGCAATTTCCCAGACTTTTGTGACTTTATCCGATTATAAATCATCTATTACTACTTACATAATGGGTCTTTAGTGTTTGCTATTTTGAGGTCATTCTTAAATTTTTCCCCTTCTAATATGTAGCCAGATTATTACAAATGGCTTCTAATACTACTCATGATGAGATTCTAGCCCAAAGATTTAAAATATCCTCTATTTCTGGTGAGAAATCCTTATTAATTAATTAATTTTGTTTCATCCAACAGAGATCTACATCCCAATGGCCTCCCCACTTCATATACGATTATATTACTATTCAGACTTCTCCCAGAAACTCCCAATGACCCTTTCGCAATTTGGCAGATCACAGACAGAGACTACAAACCACAAGTTGGGGTGATTGCAGATCGTAAGGATTATAATTTATCTTATTTTAAGGCACATGCATGCATATTTTTGATTATGTTTTTCCTTTTCTCTTTCTTTAAGAACCTTCTGAATATATATATATATATATTTACTTGATTATGCTTTTATGTTTGAAGTTTTAAAAATATATCAGTAAATATTTGAATTACATTTTATCTTAACTGAAATTATTAATTTTTTTAGAGAATTCTCCAACAAGAATTATTTGTTAATACTTTCAATATAGAGTGTCCATGCATTTGATTTAATAACAATTATGTGTTGATTACAGCTTCTAGCAAGACATTATCATTCTTTAACAAGGATACAAGGGGTGAGGTACAAACTATTACATTTGACACAGAGGAAGTGAAGACATTATTCTATGGAAGTTTTCATAAGGTAAAAACGTAAGATTATAGAAAAATAAATATTTATAGAAAAAAGTTATTTGTAGAAAAACGTATATGACTTAAAATTTAAACTAATTTAATTTATTATTTATTAAAATGTCATGTTAAACTGGTGGAAACATAGCCATGTCTTTTAAAAACAATACCTTATTTCAAGGAATTTGATTAATTCAGAGAAGGAAATTTAAAACGATAATTCTACTAACCATGAGATAACTACTATTAATATTTCAATGTATTTTCAATGCTAATGTCTTTTCAGAATATGAGTCCTGTAGTATATACAATATTGTATGCCCATTTTTCTACCTACCATTTTACTTTGAACCTTTATGTCGTTTTGTTTCAAAAGCTTAATTTTTGTGGATTGTATTTAATTGATCAAATTATTTATTCTTTTATAGAGAATAGTAAGCTGCTTCTGCCTGCTTGTTTATTGAAAAGTTACAAACATGCCAGTCCAAAACTTATCATTAACTATCAAAATAATTAAGACAACTGTTTACTAAATTAACTTCTGCATGAACACATTTACAACTTCTCTAAAAAAATCTTATTAAAAGTTCTAAGATAAATTCTTAGGGGATTATCTATTCTTGATGATCTTAATTTTTTAAATCTCAACATTGAGGATAAATAGAAACTTGCTGTCAGGAAAATTAACTTACAGATAAGAGTGCTGAAGTTGGCAGCGTTAGAAATGAAAAGCACCGTCTAGGTCAGGCGTGGATTTTTTTTTTTTTTTTTTTTTTGCGGAACGCGGGTCTCTCACTGTTGTGGCCTCTCCCGTTGCGGAGCACAGGCTCCGGACACGCAGGCTCAGCGGCCATGGCTCACGGGCCCAGCCGCTCCGCGGCACGTGGGATCTTCCCGGACCGGGGCACGAACCCGTGTCCCCTGCATCGGCAGGCGGACTCTCAACAACTGCGCCACCAGGGAAGCCCAGGAGTGGACTTTTTAATGGAATTTCTTCATCCACTGGATCAAGTTAACAGGAGGAAGACTACTTGTCGTGCAAGTGGTCTAAAATTTCCCCAGTGTAGCGCTCAGAAAGTTAGTCCCCATACACAGAAGACAAATATTTCTAGTTCAATGTGATTCTCAAGTGAAAATTGAAGAACGACCCTGTACTTGGGTAGATTTAGCTGAATTTCTTGCTGATTCTCTTCCTGAGAATCTTGGCTTCTTTCCAGACTGTTCTTATTCATGAATCAGATTCTTGGTGAGGATGACAAGGGACTCTCTTCATGGGGCTTGGAGAGGCCTCAGCATGCGCATTAGTGAGAAGCAAAAAGCAATGATGGAAAAACAGAGATCTCTGAGAATAAAGCCATATTTGCTTAACAGTTTACAGACTTTCCTGGTAAGGTCCAGCAAAATAAATGCCTCATTGGGAAAGCAGATTCTAGACAAATATTACTGGCTTCAACTTCTCCTTGTCCGATAATAGATGTTGAATCTGGCAAAGTTCTTAGGAACTTTTTTTTGGCTCATTGATACACCTATTAAACTTACACTTGAATAACTCGCCCAAAAAGACTATTTTATTTTTCTTCCATACCCACTGAAGATATTAGAAATTCAGCCCTCTCTTAACCAACGGATAACCATTTAGGAGCTATTATTAATAATATAACTATTATTAATTTCCAACTTTCATTGAATGCTTCATTTTACTGAGCAAAATAAGGCAGTATTTTGAAGAGGTCAAGAGTGACAGTCATTAATTATTGCAAATCAAGATAATTATTTTTTGACATTCCCTTCTTAATTTGGCTTTATAGAGAGAGGTATTTGTATTCTTAGGTTTTACATAATGCCTCTTTCCTGTTCTCACAAGCGTTCTTTTCTCCTCAAATTCTCTACCTTCTTTTTTTCATAATGTCTTTCTTTGTTTTTAGTTCCTCCTCTACTTTTTCATTATACTGTTTTCCCTCCTTCATTCCCCCACACCGTTCTTCTGACCTACTCTAATTTATCCTATCTATTCAAGTACCAAGTGCGATCACTATTGGCTACTTACATTCCACTGATCCAAGGATTCGAACACTCTTCTCTCATTTTCCATGTAATTCGGGAACTGAAGTTCTTCAGTCCTTGAGATAAGAACAAGTAGTTCTCTGATAGCAGCAAATTAGTGAGAATAACATACAGGGGGCTCTTGGGAGAGATGGGGATAGCTTAAGTAAGGAATGGCAGACAACTACTGCTTCTGGAGAATTCTCTTGAAGCGTTTTCTATGTCTCCATCCTGTTGTAACAGACGACATAGATTCAAGAGAGAGATTTCTAATGAGACAAAGAAGTGGAATAGATGACAAGTAAGGTTTTAGGGAATGGGAGACCTTGGGAAGGGTGATGAGTTTACAAGGGTGTTCCTATTTCTTTCTACTGGTCTGTGTCCAACAATGCTTCCCAGTTGGGAAAGAGTCCCTAAATACTTGGGACAATTGTAACAGATGACATAGATTCAAGAGAGAAATTTGTAATGCGACAAAGAGACGGAATAGATGAAAAATAAGGCTTTAGGGAATGGCAGACCTTGGGAAGGGTGATGAGTTGACAAGAGTGTTCCTATTTCTTTCTACTGGTCTGTGACCAACAATCCTTCCCAGTTGGGAAAGAGTCCCTAAATACTTGGGACAATGGTGTCCAGATAAAAGCCGCTCTGAAATGTAATTATGCATGTGTTTAAAATGCAATGAAACACACTGAAGAGATTGTAGCAAAATATATTTTTAGCATGTGTTTCTTTCTGGTTAGCATTGAATGACAAGTGTATTTGGAATAACTTTGTTTCAAAAATTGAAAGTTTTGATTTTAAATAATTTTTCTGGATACTATGATTTTTCAAATAGTTTGTGAATGTTTGCTTCTGAGATTGTTCATATAAGAGCCAACAAATAAGCTTTAGTTCTTATTAGATAATAAATATCTTGGGAATGTTTGTATGGTGTTCTTCTTGAATTCAGTATTAGATGATTGCCCTGTGGGTATTTAAAATTATTTTTAGTAAGCCATGTATCACTTTTATATAAAAGCAATATATAATTCATACTTACCACTTATAGATGCACTAAATTAGTGTTTTGGTGGTGATTCTATGTGGAAAAAAATATTTACTGCTTAAAAAAATCTCTAGAGATTGTCTTATGCTTATTTACTCAAAGCATTTAAGGGAATTTCTGTGCCTTAACTTGGAGCCAAACTTTTCAAAGTAATCATCATGGGCTTACTTGAGTATTTGGGCTGTGATAAGTGGAAACTCTGAGTATAACTATGAAGTCAAAGATTACCCGCAGCCATTCTTTACATGACTGAAATACAGATGTTTTCTTAATTATCTGTACTAATAGATTTTTTGAGATTCTGAGTGTCTTCAATATCAGATAAAAAAATAAATCAACAAGATTATTTTCTTATAAGGAAATTGAATCTTGAATCTGTTGATTTCCAGAGCTGAATCTCTATAAAAGACACGTGCTAGCTCTTTCCTATGTTAGGTATCTGCATGGCGTGTAAGATCTTTTTGGCAGGGATTAGGGACTAACAAATTAAAAATGGAATTTAGCAAAATCAGTGGAAGACATTCGAGGCTCCTTTGTCCTGAGTATAATAATATATTAATGATTTATTAACTTGTATTTGAATAGCTCATTTTTAAAAATTTATTCTTAAATACTTACTATAAAATATTGGCTCTGTTCCCTGTGTTGTACAATATATCCTTGTAGCTTATTTTATGCATAATAGTTTATACCCCTTAGTCCCCTACCCCTATTTTGCTGTATCCCTATCCTGCCCCTCCGCTTGCCTCTCCCCACTGGTAACCACTAGTTTGTTCTCTACATCTGTTGAGTCTGCTTCTTTTCTGAATAGCTCTTTATAGTTTACAGGAGCATCTCATCTACTACAATATCTCTGGCCATCTCAGGAAGAGTACAGAGTGGGGAAAATAAGAAATTATGCAAGTGTATAATAGCTGAAGGAAACTGAGACCCAGAAAGCTTAAGTGGTTCATTTAATTTGATGCTGTTAATAAATGACATTGACACGGCAACCTGGTGCTTGGATTTTTAGTCCAAGCCTCTTGACTTGGGACGAGAATAGCTTGAAGAACACATTTTTTAAAAACTGTGATCTGAAATATGTAGGAGCCAGGTTGTTCTGGGTAGAAATTTTGTAATGGAAACAAATGATCTTTTTAGGTTCATATCGTAGTGACCTCCAAAAGTGTTAAGATTTACATTGACTGCTATGAAATTATAGAGAAGGACATCAGGGAAGCTGGAAATATCACAACTGATGGTTATGAAATTCTTGGAAAACTACTTAAAGGGGAGAGGAAATCAGCCACAGTAAGTAACACATTTTTATTTTTCTTGGTACCTTGTATTAAGATTGAAATGACATTTTTAAAAGTAATCAGTGAAGTTTTCTTCCTCGGTGAGTTTTAAATTGTTTTATTTCTCGGTTAGATTGAAACGCTGGAAAAGTTACACTGAGAAAATATGCTACTGACAGAACATGATAATGGGCTTTACTGCTAGAAACAAATTAAGTTGTCAAGGCACCAGAGAACATCATGTAGTCGACTTGGAACTGAATCAAACTGGAGAGTACAACACAAATAGTTTCCAGTGAAATCTAAACCAATTCAGTTTTTGTTCTTCAAAGGTAGTAACTGTTAATAAAAAATGTGCGCACTCAGGACACTACGCATCTGTGGACGCTGGCTGTGACCGTCACAGACTTGCTGTCCCCTCACTGGGGGGTCACATCCGCCTCAGAAGGAGATGAGTGTAGTCGGTCAGCCACCCCTCACTCACAAGTGTCACTGGCTCAAGTTGGAGGCGGGGGCTTGCCAACCCTTTTACAATGCTACTTAGTAGTAACATTTTAAGCCTAAGGTTTTCACTGTACCAGGCTAATTAAGTTCATATTAAATGTTGACCAATCATAACATTGTTCTAAAAGCAAGACTAATAGCCTTGGCTTCTATTATTTTTAAAATTGCATTTACTGAATGTAGCTTTCTTCCACGGATAGGATTTTCTTCTTCTTGATTCAAAAGTGAAATTTTTATTCCACAATGTAGAACCAAAGAGTGCAAATTGAATATAATTGTGATTAAAATCATTTATTGAATATTGGATTTGATATTTAAATAGAACAATTCCATTAGGTTTATAAAAGCATGGCTGCAGCGAAACAATCTTTATCAAAAGAGCTCTATTTTTTTAAATGTAGAAAGATAGAAAATATATATTATATTGAAATAGTTAAGCTGAAGGTAATCATAAAATTATCAGTTAGCCCCTAGGTAAGAACTTATGAAAAGAAGGGCATCAATTTTAGAATAAGTGAGGAATATTTTTTTAATGTTACTTTTCTGCAAGGGTGGACTTTTAAAAGTTGATTTAAGTGTGTGTAGTCTTCAAATTCAGAATTAAATACATTCTTAATTTTTAAGTAAATAAAGAAATTAATGTTTTCTTAAAAAAACCCAAAACTCAATCAAACATTTCATTTTAGCCAAGGAAGTGGATCAGAAGTGGAAATATCACGTACGCATTTTGCTTTACTATCGCTTTCTCTCGGGCATAGGTTTTTCTGTTCTTATGAAGTGAGGATCACATTGCTTTCATTGCCTGTTCCCTCAAGAGCGTCTCTGTGAGAAGTTGGCAGAGGTTAAAATGTGGAAACGTTAATATGAAATGTTTTCACGCATCTTTAGCTCATGTTGCTGTTGGTTGTTTGCAGTTCCAAATCCAGAATTTTGATATTGTCTGCAGTCCAGTGTGGACCAGTAGAGACAGATGCTGTGATATTCCTTCCAGGGTAAGTAAAACAGAATGGAATTCTGTGGCGGTGTTAAGAGTCCCCGAGGAATAAGGGATGTGGGCGTGGATGGCTTGGGAGAGCAAGTAGCCCTCTGCAGCTGCATCTCCAGGATGGAGCCAGGGACACGCAAGGTGTGCGTGCTCATCAGGGACCACAGCTCAGGCTGGGGACCCCTCCCTCAAATTCAAGAATGTAGAGAACCACATATGGAAATCCTCCCTGCCAGCCAAGGTGGTTATGCATAGTCAGAAAAGTCCAGCTGAATCAGTGTGTCTGATAAACCCACTTACTGCAGAGTCCTTCCTATTGCTTGTAAAATACCAGCATTTTACAGGATAAGCCATCACCTCTCTGGATATCTAAGTAGAAATAACCGTATTTCTTTTCAAGATGACGGCTTTTACCCATAGTATCTGTGTAGGTTGTAATAATTACAAAGGTGAATGCTGTTGATGGATTTGAAGCTTTAGGCAACAGTGAGCTGCACGTACCCACGGGATGAGTATGCGTTATTTATTCAACAGATACTTACTGAGCACCTGTTGTAAGCCAGGCACTATCCTATGTGCCGGGGTTACAGCGGTGAAAGGGAATATTCTAGTGAAAGGCAGGGGGAGAGGAGGAATGAACAAGTAGGTATACAGTACGTTATAGAGTGAAAAGTCCTTGCGTGAAAACACGCCAGGGTACAGGGAGAGATAGCCAGGTGAGTACCCTCAGCCGTCAGTGATAAGGGGAGATTTAAGCAGAGACCTGAGTGAAGTGAGAGGACAGACAACGTGGATAATGGAGATAGAGACTTCCAGCCAGAGGGGACTGTAAGTGCAAAGGCCCTAAGGCGGCAAGGTGCCCTAAACATCTGAGAAGCATGAAGTGGATGAGGGAGCGCTGGGGCAGAGTGAAGGGCAGTGGGAGGGGCAAGGTGGTGTGCTGCTGCTTGGCGGCACGTGTAAGTCCCTGTAGGCCTGGAAAGGATTTTAGATTTTGTTCTGAAGGAAATGGGCCTCCATATCTGAGATACTCAGCCTTTCTCTAACGCCAGACTAGAGAAAATTGGATTAAATAGCCAATGGTCTTGATGATAGTTTTGTAAACATATTTTTGTTGTGTGAGGTTTCCTAAAGCAAAACATAAAATAAAGACATTAGGATCAAAGCAAGATTCAACATAAGACTGTTTGTAATCATAGCTAAAAATTATTTCTTCAAGTTGGGAAACAGATTCCCTTGTGTATATAAGATTAGTGAGCATGGGGGATGGGAAGCTGTTTTTACCATCAATTCATAGATAAATATTCTTTTCAAAATTTCAGAGAGATGAAGCAAAATGCCCCAGTCTTCCAAATGCTTGCACGTGTACGCAGGACAGCATTGGACCTCCAGGACCACCAGGCCCTGCGGTAAGGAAACAAATAGTGCCTCTAGTTTTTCCTGGTAAATCTTGGGCATGATCACCCTTTGGCCGGTATGTCATGCGTAAGAAGCTCCCAGCCACTGGTGTGTTCTAGGGCAGAACAAGCTGCATTGCACACCATTTTTGTAGCATCTTTTGAGATCTGAAGTGGAGTAAATCAAGAAGAAAATTTGAACACATCTGAACACATTTCTCTAGCCACACAAGAATGAATGATATCGGCTAGCATTCAAGAGCTTTTCTCTTAAAGATATGAATTTGGGTTTCTCTCTGTAATCACTTGAGTTTGAAAATTCCTTTGTTTCCTGATGCTTCTCGTACGTATGTTATGGAGTCATGGTTGAGAGGCTGGCCCAACAACAACTTGTTTAGAGCCTAGCATATGTGTACGTTATTAGCAAACATATCAGAGAATAACATAGAGGATAATATACATATGTGATGATATCATAAACTCTGGGTGAAAGTGTTGGTGTTAGGAATAACTTGAGTGGGAAGACTGACCAGGTCTATTCATGGGTGGAGGGGAGACCAAGAAAATGCAATGCAAAACATTGAAGAGTACACTCATGTGTCTCATTAATCAATGTGGACTCCCCGATTTAGTCAATCTAACATCTGACCTGGGCTGGTTTTTCAGAATGGAAGTGATACCTTTAAGCTCTATTGAACTCTTTTAAGAAAATGGTTAATTAACATACGAACAGTTCAGAGAGCCTCAGAACACCAGATTTTACTATACATGGGTCATAGCAAATAATGTAAATTGATTTTAAGTTAATTACAAACTAGCTCCACATATACGGAATCAAAATGACTCTGGAATTACCAGTGGCCCTGATGATTTTGTAAACATATTTTTGTGATGTGAGTTTTCCTAAAGCAAAACATAAAATAAAGATATTAAAGAGCAAAGCAAGATTCAACATAAGACTATTTGCAATTAACAGTGACTTACCTGATTTATATTTGTAATCATAAAATTATATGCTGGATGTGACTCAGATGTTCTTGAGAAGTAGGGATTTTTTTCCCTCTAATTGTATGATAACATTGTTGGATCTCACTATCATGTTTATTTCGTCTTTGTTCAGTGGTCTCTGAATTCCTGTTTGTTCTGAGATTTTGAGAGTTCTTCTTTTTGCATATTATTTTCCCTGAAGAATGCATTCATATAATTCCAAAACAGATTTTTCTCCTTAAAAATACTTAACTATAGTATTTAAGTAATGCTTGTTTTTTTCCCAGTAAACCTCAAATTCTCAAATAAACTTCAAAATTTGCTAACAATTAAGAAAAGTTCAGAATGTAAAAATGAGATCCTTAGAATGTACAAAGTTTCAAAATTCTCTTTCCCCACACATTTGTAGGATATAAAGCATTTACTTCCATATTTTATAAATAACTGTATTGTCTGGAGAATGCACTGCTTCTCAAAGCAATTTTTATATATCAACTTCTTCCTACTTTCCTGTGTTCACTCTAAAATGTACTCTTACTATGTATTTTAGGGAGGACCTGGTGCTAAAGGTCCCAGAGGTGAAAGAGGTATCAGTGGGGCAATTGTAAGTATATTTTAGAGAGCATTTTTATTTTCACCTGTATGTTAAAGTCTGGTTATTCAAATTTCTACAACTTGAGCAAGTTGATTCAAGTATAGTGTGCCTTAGGCAATAATTATCTCTGTCTTGTCTCTGGGTGTCAAAATGATGGATTAGGCTAGCCAGATAAAGAATGTACCGGGCATCTCACTGATGTAGGAATCGCACATGGGAAATCTGCAGAAGCACCTAAGGGCTCTGCTGTCACATGGGGAAGCAGAGGGGGTGACCTGGCCATCAGTTGGAAGACCCCACAGGGAGCAGGGTCCTGCTGGGGACGGTTCACCTGTCTCAGAGAAATAGCTGAGCAGCCACATGTGTGTTCATGGCAGGTCACCAGCCCCTTCTACCGGTTCCATACTGGTCTCCATAAGACAACTGAAGCTTCTTAGGGGAATATATTATGAAGATGATGTGTAGTTTTTGTCATACTATCACTAATGATAAGCTAACCCAGTTAGGAAAGTGAGGCTGGGGTGCTGACTGATCCAGGTCAGTCTGACTCCAAGTTTGTGCCTTTTCCACCTAGACACACTGCAAAGAAGCTCCAGCATAGAGTGAACGTATCTGCTCTTTCCTTGCTTGACTTATACATACGTTAGTCCCGGAAATAAGCCCAAGTCTAAGAGAAATCAGGACGAGCTTAAAAGAAATCAAATCCAGTGAATTTTGAGCTTTGATCTCTGAATGAATCTAGGACTATAAATATATGAATATATTATATTCAATGTATTTTACTTCTTTTAGAAACCTACTTTTAATAGGAATTTTGGAAATATAAGTGCTCTTGTGAATTTATTGTACTTTCCAGTTGTTCTTTTAATGAGTAGCAAAGGGAAGAAAGGAATGGCATTACATGTTTTTATAGATGGATAGATTTGTAAAATGTTTGCAAAGATTATATGATTGGTGTCTTAGAGTTATGAAGATAGGCGCTGGAAGGGCATTCCATGACTTTGAGCTTGTTTCTCTTCCGTGTATTTAGGGCCCCCCTGGTCCTCGTGGAGATACAGGTCCTCCCGGTCCCCAGGGTCCGCCAGGCCCCCAGGGACCCAACGGCCTCTCTATTCCAGGAGAACAAGTAAGCACAAAGCTTTCTGTATGAAATGAGGGTGGTGGATTAACGTTGAGTTTAACTGGAACATTTTTTTATTCTGTTTCGCCAAACTCAAATGTTTTCTCAGAGAACTCAACAAATTTTAGTCATTGAGAAGACTTCCTATGACTGTAATTTCAGATATGTAAATACTGTATGTAATAATACGTAACCGTGTAGGAAAAATTGTTGCTAATTATTTGACCTTTAAAAAAATTTTTTACTAAGTAATGCAAATATCCTTCAACATCCTGAAAGCTTTGATAATGCTTTGAGTCTGTGGCAGCCCCGGGGTCCTTTTCTAATGTTTATGACTTCAAGGCCAGCTTGCATTATTTATCTACATCATTACTTCTATAAAAATTTTTAATAAAATGTTTACCTTTTGTTCCAAATGCTAATCTGAACTTATAAAGAGGTGTTTTATCTTTAAAGGCTCATATTTTATTTAACTACTTTTTTCTATACTTTAAAACATACAGTAAATGAATAAGAATACAGATAATTTCATAGTTTTAAGTTTAGTTCTAAACTCCTTTTTAAAGATGCCATAATAGAAGACACATACATCCTTTTGGCATTTAGAGGAAAAACAATCTGTATCAGATATCACTAGAAATGAAACATTTGAAGGGCTAGGCCTTTTACACTCAAAAGGGTTGAATGCATCTACTTTTAGCTTCTTATGTCCAAAAGGGAGATTTAGGGGCTTTTACCTTTTCTTATTATTGCTACTAAATGAAGTTTATCAGCTTTAATTAATTCAGATTTGCCTGTGTAACAAGTGTCTTCTAGCATGTAGTTATAAAGACCAAAATTATGTTACAGTGTTTCATTGAATATCTATTAAAATGAGCACCAAATTAAATATATTAAATAAAAAACAGTTTTCCCTTCAACTTCTATTTCTATGAAAATCCCTATGTTAAATTAGGTTCTTTCAAAGGAGACATATTCTCCCATGATTATATAAAATTATCCCATAACATGATAAGTGGAAATTATAACAGCATTTGTAGTTTAAAAAGTGAACATCAGTCCCCCAAATAATTGGTTCACCTCCCATCACAAATATGCTTCACTGGATTTATGAAGTGACAGAGGTTTCAGGAATGGCTCACGTCTTTCCTTTTCACTTAATTTCTGTAAAACACCTGAGACCTGTTTTCCCGCTGCTTGCTCCAGGGTCGCCAGGGCATGAAGGGCGATGCTGGAGAGCCGGGACTTCCAGGCCGGACGGTGAGTTGTTTTTCACGCTGCCTTTTCTTTGCTGGTCAAGTGTTATTTGCATAGTTGCCCTTGTGGTGCCTCAAAAGGTGAGCCAAGGTTAAGCAGCAAAGCAGAAGCCTGGCCGTGTGCTGCACGTCATTTCCATTCCGTTGCCTGGTTTTAGTCTTCAAGCTTGTGTTGTTCAGTCAGGTCTGGGCTTGATGACTGAGCGAGCATCTTCCTCTTGGGCTGGCACTGGGCTTGCTTCTGAGTGTCTGTTTCCTTTCAGAGCCCCCTGCATTTTTTCCCCAAACATCTTAGAGAATAACACAAATCCCTTTTCTCACACAAGAAGTTAATTACAGTGTTTCACTTGTTTGTTTCCTTTTGTGTAGGGAACCCCAGGATTACCTGGCCCACCAGGACCAATGGGCCCTCCAGGAGATAGAGTAAGTTTTCTTGGGCAGGCTGTAAGGATGTTGGAAATGATATCACATTGTTGCCTATTAATTAAGAACCCCCCATAATTCAATTTGCATGGCTGGAAATGCGGAGTTCACACATCTCACGGGAGGCAGAAAAGCTAATATCAGCGGACCAGCCGATACCAGGTCAATCTCAAGGTCTATGAAACAAAATGGTAGGACTTCAAATGAGTTGTCAGAATTTTAATTTTGGAAAAATTTTTTCTTTTATCATATTTGGAAAAACAAGTCCCTAAAAGGAATTTTGGTTCATTGGAGAGAGATTCAAGAATCCTAGCAAATTGCTTTGAATCCTAAAATTAAAATCTTTGTTATGAGGCATCTCTTACGTAACTCTAAGAATACTCTTGATTTCCGTGGCACTTTCTATGCAGGCAGGGACATCTTTTCTACACCTTTAGAACTCAGATACCCCCTGTAGGCCTCTGTGATGGAAAGCCGACTGGAACCTAGTAGGGATTTTGCTCATTTGTGGCAGATTTCAGTTTTGCTCTTAACTTATGATGAAATTGGTGCAGGAGACCCAATTTTTTCTTGGACAAGTAAATGAGAAGCACAGTGAACATGGCTTCTGTGCTCTAATCCAATGTTATAGAAAATTTGCTTTCATAGGAGACGACGAATGCTTTAATAAACTATTTTAGAGTTGCTCGGAACCAAGGCACTAATGACTTTTCAGCATCTTCTGGTCCAGACAACAGTCTGAGAGTTGGGTGGATTCTGACTTATCAAGTTAAAACACAGGACTAGCAGCAGGGTCTCAGAGGGCCAGGGCTATAATAGCTGTCACTAAAGGCATTGATTTGTTACCCTTAACACCTCCCCAACATCATGGGGCAGGAGAGTTGGGTCAGTCAGATGGAGCAAAGATTTTGCCCAGATAATTCCAGATTTGGATGATTTGCCAGTGAAAGTTATTTGCTCCAATGCCTACTCTTGAGTTTATGAGAGAGTGAGGTCAAAGAGAAAACTGTATTCTCTGGGAGTCTGGGACCAAGTGGTACTTCTATATACTTATTCTTCTGACTTTTTTGAGACTGGCACTTCAGTTTTTTGGAATTCTTATTTTACAATAAAGGACAATAGTGAGATTGCAAAGGTGACAAGTCAGTCTATTCAGTTAGTCAAGAAAACCAAAAATACCGCAATCAGGAAGTAATGATGCATATTGAATATAGTTCAATATCCTGTGATAAACCATAATGGGAAAGAATATGAAAGAGAATATATATATATATATGTGTGTGTGTGTGTGTGTGTGTGTGTGTATAACTGAGTCACTGTGCGATACAGCAGAAATTAAACACAATGTTGTAAACCAACGATAGTCCAATAAAAAAAAAATGATGGGCCGTCTCTCTTGCTGCCGCTGCTACTGAAGCCCTGTTGGGCCCATCATGCAGTGCGGGCTTTGTGCAGACTCGCTGGGTGGCCAGTGCCATCCCATCAACACGTTCCTCCTGAACTGGCAGTCAGGCAGCCACCGCTGCCATCGCTGTGTCCCTGAAAAGTGAGGGAGTGGAAAGGACTGCGTTCTTCTAGCTCTAACCTGTGAATCCAGTCCTGGTGAGGCCACCCAGGACTCTCGTGTTGAGGCTGAGGAAAGTCTTCAGGAAATCATTTGTCGTTTTCCATCACAGTCTTGCACGCCGACCTACCACTTAGTTTCCTACTGCTAGTGTTGAGAGTAGAAGGCACAGCTGAGGGAACATAAACAGTTTTGGAAAGTTAGACTTTGGGTGCAGGCATCTCCGCTGAAAACTAAAAGAAAGAAAGAAAGTTGAACCCTGTGGTAGAAGAGAAGAGAAGACAGCTCAGGAGAGCAAGCCCAAGGACCATGGTGAGGAAGACATGTTACCAAGGTGGAGGTGGTGGGAACAGCAGGCATGGGTTGCCTTTAGCACGGATGATTTTCCAATGAGGCACAGCTCTGGGGACTGTCAGAAAGTAGCAAGAGAGCCACAGGTGCAGGCATGACATGCAGTATATCTGTGAAAGCAGCCATAGGTCCTCTCAGCCACCCTCCCATGGAGGGAAGCAGCAATAACTACTACAGTTTTGAAAATGGAGAATAAAAAAAAAAAATTACACTACAAAGTGCTACAGATGGCTCAGTGGTAGCCCTTCTGAGGCCACCAGAATAAAGTCTGCTTCACCCCAACTTAGATATGTATTTCTTCTAAAAGAAGATGGTTGGTTACACCAAAGTGTCCATCCATGGATGAATGGATTAAAAAATGTGATATATATATATCATGTATATAATGGAATATTACTCTGTCTTAAAGAAGAGGGAAATCCTGTCATTTGCAACGACATGGATGAACCTTGAACTTGGAGGACATGCCAGCTGAAATAAGCCAAGCACAGAAGGATAAATACTGCATGATCTCACTTAATGTATGGAATCCTTAAAAAGTTGAGCTCATGGAAACAGAGTATAGCGGTGGTTGCCAGGGGCAGGGGAAGAGGGAGAAATGGGGAGATATTAGACAAAGGATACAAAGTTTCATGGAGATTGACATATATACACTATTGATACTATGTAGAAAATAGATAACTAATGAGAACTTACTGTACAGCACAGGGAACTCTACTCAGTACTCTGCAGTGACCTAAATGGGAAGGAAATCCAAAAACGAGGGGATGTATGTATGCGTGTAGCAGATACACTTTGCTGTACAGTAGAAACTAACACAACATTGTAAAGCAACTACACCCCAATAAAAATTTTTTTAAAAAGGATACAAAGTTTCAGTTATGCAAGATAAGTTCTGGAGATCTAATGTACAGTGTGATGACTATAGTTAATACCATATTGTGTATTTGAAATTTGCTAATAGAGTATATCTTAAATATTCTCCTACCTAAGAAAATGATAACTATGTGAGGTGATACATGTGTTAATTATCTTGATTGCGGTAATCATTTCACAACGTATACATATATCAAAACACCACATGTACGCCATAAATACATACAATTTTTATTTGTCAATTATACCCCAATAAAGCTAGAAAAAAAAGAGAAAATGGTTGATCAGGAAGTTCTTAGGATGACTGAAGGAGGATTATTCAGAGATATGATACTTACCTAAAAAAAGTGGGAAAAAAAGTGTATCTTCTACAGCAGCTGGAGGAAACTTAGATGGTAGAAATGCCATTTGAACTGTCCAAGCAATACTCCGAGCATTTCTGCTTCTTAAGTGGCTCTCGGAAGCAGTGTTGATGTTACATGAGATGAACTTGTAGTCTGCATTTTGTTAAGCAGGCCTAGATCTTCCAGAAAACAGTCTGAAATGTTTATGTTTCTGAAAAAAAAATTTTTTTTTTGCAGGGGGTGGAATATTTCTAACACAATTTTAAAGAAATAATTTAAACTTCCTATTTTGTAATATCAATGGGAGTGTGGATACTTAATGGAGATATTGATCCAAATGTTCTTGATTTGTGCTAAAATCCAAGAATATGCATAAAATTAACACATATTCTCAAAGGAGACAAAAATCTCCTTTGACAGAGGAATGCAGCAACACAAAAAACGACCTGACTCAGAAATCCTTGGCTGGATTTCAGAGGTCTGTACTTGGGATGAATGCTAACTGGGCAGCGAGTGACTCATTCCAGGCAGAGGTCACTTGGCACCACGCAAGCTGCTCAGAGATGCCCGGTGCTTCTGTACAGATCTCTTCTCCCAGTGCAACCCTAACTGGGTCTGGCCTTTCTGTGAGATGAGGAGAGATGGACCGATAAAAAAATTGAGTGAGGATTGAGGATTTCCTTTCTTTTGAGTGGAGGAGTTAAGATAGTTTTGCCTCTTTCTTGGAGGGGAGGAGAGAAATCCCTGAGGAGTGAAGCATCAGTGGCCCTGCCCTGGCTGTCTGGTGTTGCTTAGGAAACAAGGAAGGGGGTTTTCTAACCAGGTGGTTGGCCCCTCCTGCATCTTCTGTGATGCAACACTCCCTTCATCTTACTTTGATCCTTCCTGGGCCAGTTAGTCGACATTGACTTTTTGGTAGAAAGGGCTAGTCTTCCTTTAGACTTCTTTACACTCTTATAAAAGTAAACCTGAGTATCTTCATAAAAGGAATCTGCTTTCTTCGGAGAAGACTGGATTGATTCTTAAAATGATTTATGTTTATATTTATAACTATATAAATGACTGAGTATAGAAATGAATTATTCAATAAAAAGCATAACTTCAATGGAAAACATTTTTTGGCATATTTGTCTTTATATTGAAAGGTTACCTGCAGTTGGGTTAAATCCCTCACCTGTCACTCTTATCAACCTGTCTAGTGTCTTTCCATTTTACTTGGTCATTATTTCACTAATCTATAATTAATTTCATTTTTACAATAGGGCTTTACTGGAAAAGATGGAGCAATGGGACCTAGGGGCCCCCCTGGGCCACTGGTAAGAATGGAATAGGTGACACTCTTATCTCCCCACCCTAAACCCCTAGCCCCACTTGCTAGGGAAGAGCCTGGTAACCTGACCTTTGAGGCATGTTCCATCTGTGCTGGGGGGCACACCGTCGAGGGAGCTACTTGTTTTTATTCTCCTAAATCAAAATGGGCTAGAGAAAACAGAGGTGTTAAAATAGAGAGTCTTTCTGTTTAATCAAGTTATATTTGAAAAACAACAACAACAAAAATATCCCTAACCAACCAGTTCCTTCCATGCCCACATTAAGTGGTAGGTTTTATGACCTTACTGGTTACTTCCTGTTCTAGAATTTTAAGAGTCCGTAGCCTATGATATTTGAATTTTAAGGACATTAATTACCGAACAGCTTTAAGTCATTCAGAGGAAGTAAGTTTTTACCCGAGTAGGTTTTCTAATTAAGATCTTTGGGGAAAATACTGAAGCCAATGATTTTGAAAGAAGCATCTGTATACCTGCATCCAGGTGAGATCACAATTACATTGTTTGAGGTGATGGATGCTCTTCATGGCTTCTGGCTGTATATGAGGACTGGAGAGCATATGTTAAAATAATTTTATTATTTATGTTTAATATAGATGTTCTCAAGTAGAGTTGAAAATGTATAATATGTGAATTGGTTCAGCCACTATGGAGAACAGTATGGAGGTTCCTTAAAAAACTACAAATAGAATTACCATATGACCCAGCAATCCCACTACTGGGCATATACCCTGAGAAAACCAAAATTCAAAAAGAGTCATGTACCAAAATGTTCATTGCAGCTCTATTTACAATAGCCCGGAGATGGAAACAACCTAAGCGCCCATCATCGGATGAATGGATAAAGAAAATGTGGCACATATATACAATGGAATATTACTCAGCCTTAAAAAGAAATGAAATTGAGCTATTTGTAATGAGATGGATAGACCTAGAGTCTGTCATACAGAGTGAAGTAAGTCAGAAAGAAAAAGACAAATACCGTATGCTAACACATATATATGGAATTTAAGGGGGAAAAAATGTCATGAAGAACCTAGGGGTAAGACAGGAATAAAGACGCAGACCTACTGGAGAACGGACTTGAGGATATGGGGAGGGCGAGGGGTGAGCTTTGACAGGGCGAGAGAGAGTCATGGACATATACACACTAACAAACGTAGTAAGGTAGATAGCTAGGGGGAAGCAGCCGCAAGGCACAGGGATATTAGCTCGGTGCTTTGTGACAGCCTGGAGGGGTGGGATAGGGAGAGTGGGAGGGAGGGAGACGCAAGAGGGAAGACATATGGGAACATATGTATATGTATAACTGATTCACTTTGTTATAAAGCAGAAACTAACACACCATTGTAAAGCAATTATACCCCAATAAAGATGTTTAAAAAATAAAAAAAAAATAAAAAAAAATAAAAAAAAAATAAAAAAAAAAGAAAATGTATAATAAACTTTGATTTAAAGCATTTACTACAGATACTAAAATTTACATAATTGATGAATAAAGGATTGTTTTACCAAAATCTGATGATTCTATTTTAAGGATATTTTAGCTTTAGACATAATGTATTGATTAGCGATATTATAAATATTTTACTAAAAATGTTGCTAAAATGTCTTAAAGCTGTGCTGAAAGGAACGGGGAGAAATTCTTACGGTTTTGATGGGATAGAGGGTGCTGATATGATAGAAGAGGAGGCACCCTTTATTTGAATGCACCAAAGAAAAAGTGAGTTTCTAGGCTGAGATGCAACTCCCAGGAGACAAGGGGAAACTCCACCATGTGGTGCCCAGTTACCTTCTCAGTATTTTCCCCAGCCAGAGTTCACTCCTGCCTTTTGATGAGTTTTCTGGTTTGGTAATAGAAACAAACTAATAGGAATTGCTTTCTGCAAATTCACTTAGCAGTCAATTTACTAGGATCACAGTCTGTGAATAGTGAAACCGATTAAATATAGTCCATAAAGATTGAATGGGAATTTTCAAGATTTTTTTTCCTCCATGTTATCTTAAAATTTGATTTTGCTCTTCCTTAGTATGTGATTATGTGCTAAAAGCTTTTAAAACCAGCCATGCTTTGTTAGTTTACTTTAGATGAAATTCTTCTTTGATGGTAAGCTTCCCTGTGTTGTAGGGAAGCCCAGGCTCTCCAGGAGTCACAGGACCGAGTGGGAAACCAGGAAAACCCGGAGACCACGGCAGACCAGTAAGTGGACGGCTTGCATACCTAGTCATTCCACTGTGGCCATGAATGAGGAGACTGCAAGGCTGTGGCATATTTATGTTATCTCTGCTGTAATGTGTGTGAAGCATTCGCTGAAGCTATGCTAAATCCGTGGATTTAACTTGGTACTAGTTCTAAAAATTTTCTCTCTAAGCTATAACATTCTGGGATGAAAATTGTGGTCATAGGGTTTCTTTAAAAGGAGAATGGGATTATAAGCCAAGACACATATTTCTGCACTGAATAAACACTCAGAGCTGCGTCAGCAAAATCATTCTCTTTGTTTAGGAGCGGTATGCAGCTTAAGATAGAAAAATACATGATGGTGCATGGTGCCTCCATGGGTGCTCTGCAGAAGTTAACCCTTTGTCAGTATCCTGTAGCCACACTGCTGGCTCTTTTCTCTTGCGCTGAGGTTGCTAGAACATTAGTCCCAGAATTAAAAGGATTTATCTCACCCACCATTATACTTTTTTATTTATTTATTTTTTGCGGTACGCGGGCCTCTCACTGTCGTGGCCTCTCCCGTTGCGGAGCACAGGCTCCGGACGAGCAGGCTCAGCGGCCATGGCTCACGGGCCCAGCCGCTCCGCGGCATGTAGGGATCTTCCCGGACCGGGGCACGAACCCGCGTCTTCTGCATCGGCAGGCGGACTCTCAACCACTGCGCCACCAGGGAAGCCCCATTATACTTTTTTATACTGCCCTGCTCCAATTTACATCCAGTTTAATTTTCTTTTCATCAGACGTTTTGATTAAAATAATAGTTGAGATGGTATCATGCATATCTTCTATTTGCAAATCAGTATCTCCAAAACTGAATTCATAGCTTCTAAAATACCCAGAAGTATTTGTAATGACTGTTGGGCTCCATATTCTTCGTTACAAGCTCTTCCTTATTTGTATGTATGAGGAATGAATTTATTTTAAGCAGTTTTTTTTTGTCTGAATAGAATTCTGAAATATAAAAATTTATCTCAAAGATCAACAAGTCCAGTTATTAGTAATGACACATCTATCAGGGCTGTTCTCTGAACAGAACTTCTCTCTTCTGAAGTATTGTCCAAAGTTATATAAACCCAAGCTTAAAAATTTTTTTAATGTCAAACTAACTTAGAATCTTCATGTGATATGGCCTGCCTTCTATGTTTACATAAAATTAAGCAAGCAGCATAAAGATGAAAGGACTCCTGGTGTACTTCTTACTCTGTGTGTACTCTAGCATATGACTTTATTAGTTTCTTTTCCTCAATGAATCATGACAGAAACTTCACAAGAGCCCTTAAAAGTACATGGAACTTGTTAACCCTTTCAGAATTCTATTTCATTTTACTATGACTGAAAGAGAGTCTAACGTAAGAATATCACTGATGTAATTGATGGCTGAAGTTAGAAACCTGAAAGAAACTTCTACTTCCTTTACTTGAAATGAGAGCTCTAGATACTGGCAATAAAGATGAGTTCTAAATCATACATCCTAGAACAATCTCAGAGTGGCAGTAAATTAAAAAAAAACACATGGGAACAAAGTAGCAGTAAGTGTAAAAAATAATTTCCTGAAATTTACAAAAGGCTCCAAACTAAATAATGTTTCCATAAGAGTCCAGTACTTTTAGCAAAGGGCAAACTCCAGTTTTTCTTATGACTATAATTTGGTAACATTTATTTGGACCTTATCTACCCCCTTTTCCCCCTTTATCTTTTTCATCCTTCTAAGGTAGCAAATTACCTCTCCTTTTCTTCTCTCTTCTATCTTACCTTTAGTTTCTAAAACCAAAACTAGCAGACGGGAGTATAAAGGTCTTAGGAGAGAGCTTAGCTCAGTCACTGTTAGCTTATGTCATTAGCTCTTGGAACCAGTGGTGTCTTCTTGCTAACTTGTAACACCTGATATTGTGTCGTGGATGTTTCCAGGAACTGCTGATGGAATATTTTTATTCATTTACTCAACACCCATTTGTTTGGTGCCTAAATGTGCCCGTCGGTGTTCTAAGGTCTGGGGATATAAACGTAAACAAGACAAAGTCCTTGCCCTCATGGAGATTCTAGTGGAGGATATAGACCCCAACATGTAAATAAACAATACGGTTTCTGGTGATGATGAGTGATAACAAAGAAAAGAAACACAGAGTAAGGGGTTAGGGGGTAATTGTGGTGGTGGAAGGGGGCTATTTCAGACACAGCAGTCAGGGAGTCTGTCTGAGGAGGTGGAATGAAGCGAGGGAGCAGGCAGTGGGAACAGCATTCCAGGAAGTGGGAACAGCATGAACAAAGGCCGAGGGAGGACGAAGGTGGCACGTGGAAGGAACAGCAGAGAGGCCCGGGCACCGGAAGTAAAGGGAGTGAGGGGAGAGGGATGAAAGATGAGGTCAGCTAGCTGGGCACAGGTAAGCATGTGGACCACCCAGCCCATGGCGAGGATCTCTAATCTTATTCTTCGTGTGATGGGAAGCCCTTGGAGCCAAAGAGTGACATGCGCCAATTTTCTTTTTAAAAATATCAGTCTGGCTTCTCTGTGGAGAACAGACTCAAAAGGGGCCAAGTGGGTTGCAGGAGGACCAGTTAGGAGGATACTGGAGCCGTTCAGGCAAGAGTCTTGGAGACGGTAAGAGGCAGTTTGGTTTGGGATGTTATCTGACCATCAGATTTGTCAATGGTTTGGGCGTTCCTTTCAGCTGGCAGCCTGGAGATATACTGAAAGACAAAAACTTCTTGCACTAGAAGGAAGACTTTTTCCAAGATCCTCTCATGGCCAGTGAGAGGCCTGACAGAATAGGGACAAATGTTCTGTGGTTGCGTTTGGATGTGGGAACCACCACTTGGATTGAGCCCTTTAATAAGGGAGGCACATGGTTCCTTTCATGCCCAGTGCACAAAAAATCACTGGAAGAAGTTACAGATACACATTTAGTTAGGGAATTGACAGAAAGCTCTTACTAGAACAGGTTCTTATGGGTTCTAACTGAACCAAGATCAACCTCATGCATAACCTAAAGTAACCACCTGAGCTCCCCAGCCATGGGGATGTAAAGGAAAGTAGAATGGTAGCAAGGGCAATTTTACATGTGTTTCAGTTCCAGACCTATATTGTGAATGGCATCATAAAATGTATGCACAGTACCTAACTTCTAAATTGGTGATCATAAAATTCACATCTCAGCACTATATTGGAGGACACGTGCTTCTGAGAGAGGGAGAGAGAGAGAGACAGGGAGACAGATTAGATTCCTTTTAACAGACAAACAAAATGTGAGTAACATGGATGTAAGTGTGATGTGTCATTGTGCTAATTTGTTAGAAAGCAGACCTTGCCCTCTTTCATCATCCTGTCCATTCATGAGTCATTTTAGACCATGTTTGTCAGTTTCTAATATCTGAAATTCCTATATTTCAGGGTCCATCGGGATTGAAAGGAGAGAAAGGTGATAGAGTATGTATTTCTTAAAATTTGACTTACAAATTTATATCGTGTGTTAAACATTGGACTCTGAAACTATGGAAATAATATGCTGATCCTACTTATTGATTTAATTAACTAGGGAGACATTGCTTCCCAGAACATGATGCGAGCAGTTGCAAGACAAGTCTGTGAACAACTGATAAGTGGTAAAATTTCTTTTCCTTTTAATGTATGAGTGTGTGTGTTGTTTTTAGTTAATTGCAGGAAAATGCAATTTGTGTCATAAACTTTCAAAGATAGATGTTTCTATTTCATTTTCGTGAGCTCTTATTTTTATACATTGTCAGTTTTGTATCCTGTTAGATAAAGCCAATGATATTTTAATGACTATCATTAAGTTAAAACGATGAACCAAGGTAAAATAATAGCCTGCTATCCTTACATTCAGTCTGATACAAAATTGTATTTTTTTTTTTTTTTTTTTTTGCGGTACGCGGGCCTCTCACTGCTGTGGCCTCTCCCGTTGCGGAGCACAGGATCCGGACGCGCAGGCTCAGCGGCCATGGCTCACGGGCCCAGCCGCTCCGCGGCATGTGGGATCCTCCCGGACCGGGGCACGAACCCGTGTCCCCTGCATCGGCAGGCGGACTCTCAACCACTGCGCCACCAGGGAAGCCCCCTTATTGGGTTTCTTACTAATAAGTCTTATTTATTTTTTTTAGGTCAGATGAGCAGATTCAATCAGATGCTGAATCAGATTCCAAACGACTACCACTCTAGTCGCAACCAACCAGGCCCGCCGGGTCCTCCAGGGCCCCCTGGCAGCGTGGGAGCCAGAGGAGAACCAGGGCCTGGGGGGCGGCCAGGCTTCCCGGGCACACCAGGGATGCAGGGACCCCCGGGTGAACGAGGTAGGCATTCCTGACTGCTGCACAGAGATAAAGGAAGGAACCTGCAAGCGTAGGAGCTGGGTCCGGTTGAAAAGCATGTAGAAGACTGGACTTAGCAAACTACACTGGTCTTGTTTGGACAGCCCCAGAAGAGCCGTGCATCCACGAACCTGTCTTTCTCTTTAGGCAGCTGCAGGCTGTAGAGATCCCTGTCTTAGAAAACAGGAAGATTTTGTCATGAGAGCTCAGTAAAGACAACGCTATTTTCTGATTGTTGCTGTCGTTAATGGGAAAAACTGTATCCTGGCAAACTGAATCAGGCATAAAATCTTATTAATTGTTTTGACTGGCAAGAGCTGGGCAGCAACTGAATGCAAGCAGCCCTAAGATTTTGGATCTAAATTCTTCTGGTTCCTTTATTCAGGGCCTGGAAACTGGTCTTATGTGTTTATGTGGCTTTAATTTCATGGTAGATAAGTGTAACTGAAGGAAAAGAAGAAAAACAGGATTATGTGATTCCAGATGTTTCAGGATGCTGGGTACTCACTTTTGTCAGACTGATGGCTAACATTCTGTGGAAAACGTAGATATGTCTATAATTCTGATTATTTAGATGCAGTACTGATAGGGCTACTAAAGATAAGATACCTTTAAGACGTCTTCAGTGAGTTGTAACTATTTATTCAAGATTTCTGTTCTTAATTACGGCTTCTAAAATAATATATTAGATGTGTTTGTTTTCTTCAAGTAATTTTTCCCCTGACTTGTAGCCAGATTTGTTTCTTGGCCATGAATCTGGAATTACACAAATGTCTAGAAAGAATTTGGCTTAAAGTGTGGACTTCTGTGAAAAATTGGGTTCTGCTTTCACTACGGGAAATGAATTACTTGAATCAAGTACTATCAGTTCCGATGAAGGCTACATATTTCCGGATCATTTTCCCTCTGTGTTTTCCCATTTTGTGCTTGCTTAGGTTTGCCGGGAGAGAAAGGTGAAAGGGGTATTGGATCTCCAGGACCTCGAGGGCTGCCTGGCCCCTCAGGTAGGTTTGCTAGTACATCAAACAAGTGAACATATCATTACCGAGAGAGCATACGACCCCACGAGATGCACAAACTCATCCTGTTAGCTTCAGGCATACTGACCATCACGGAAGATATTTTAGCAAGAAGTCCCACTTGTATGACCTCCTCATTTTTATGTTCTCTTTGTTCAAAAATGTTTCAGTGCGTTCTATTTAAGCGTTTACTCTAACTTTAATATATGAGGGTTTGAGTTTTAGTGACACAGAGGGCTGTTGTTTTCTCTTTATGGGATTCCTGTTTGTTTTGTTTGGCCTCATAGCCTTTAAGGATGCTGTCATTTCCTGTTCCTTCTGGTATTCTTTAAGAGGTCGCTAGTAGACTGAGGAAATATACTCTCATTAGAAATCCTGACACGTTGCAAGATTTCATTCACGGTTTCTTTATTGATGTTTTGGAAGGAAATAATAGTTGTTCTGTGCATTTTGTTTACTAGATTGAAAATGAATTTTTTTCTTCGTTATAAGGTCCGTGAGACCCTTGCAACCATGGTCAGTCCTGGAGGTTAAATCTTTACATTTATGTTAACCATGAGTAAGTGTCACTTGATCCAGAAATAGCACTGCTTCACATAGTCTGGAGGTGGAGCAGGCAACCCGAACGTCTGCCTTGGCTACCACAGCCATTTCCTGCAGCGAGTCTTACCTCTAAGACAGTGGGAGCAAACCAGAGAACTCACTGATATCTTTAGTTTGGCTCAATTCTTGCTAAGTCAGTTTTCTTTGAATAAAATCATTAACATAGTTGGATTTTTGGCATTAATTCTTGAATCACTGGTAAGAAAGTTCTACACTGGGTCATACTGGTGATTCCTTAAGGAAATATTTTCTTACCATACACTAGTGAATCGTCTAGTCTTGAAGTAGTGGAGGTGCCAAAGTATTGTTGACTGCCTCAGGAGATATGTTTGACAAGAGGGGAAATATTTCTTTTAAACCCATGATAGGTCCACAAGGAGAATCCAGAACGGGTCCACCAGGGTCCACAGGTTCAAGAGGTCCTCCAGGTCCCCCTGGTCGTCCTGGAAACTCAGGTATCCGAGGCCCCCCAGGTCCTCCTGGATACTGTGACTCTTCCCAGTGTGCCAGCATCCCATACAATGGACAAGGCTATCCAGGTATGTTGTTGCCATTATAGGGACCCAAACTCACCTGAATTAAAAAACCTTTATGGAAATGAAGTTCCCTAGGATGGAAGGAAAGTTGATTTGAGGATTTCTTGAAGATGTCAACTCTTTCAGTTGTATGTTTTGTTATTCTCTCTCAAAAGAATTAATGTTAATTTTATAACATTATTTCACTGTTAGGAGTTGAATAATTATCTTCTCCTCCTTTCTGTACTTCTGCACTTACCAGATCACATCATAAACCTCTCTTTATTTCTCTTGGGAGTTCAAAGAATGCTACCAATTGACTGTTTTTTTTTGTTTTTTTTTTTTTAACCCTAAAGGCTGGGAAGAGGGATTTGTTGAATACAAGAATATATCTAAAAAACTGTTTTGAGACTCTAATGTGTAGGCAGGCTATTTGATAACATGGTGCAGACAACTGAAAATATTTCACTATTTCACATTGTCCATGGAATTAATATTTATAAACTCTGGGACTTAATGTTTTTAGAGTCAGTCATGAAATTCTAGTACTCGACAATTACAGGAGGCAGAAGTCTCTTAAGCCTGACTTTGGGGACTGTTGGGATAAAGGAGATATGCTGATCTGAAAATAAATATATTAATGCTGTGGGCAGCGGTCAGCGGTGATCTTTTCATCAGCACACCCTCGAGCATCTTGCAAGTTTTAAAAATGATCCTGCTGTTTGATATGGTTGGCTACTAGCAAGTAGTGCATGAGTAGTTGAATATCTAAATATCTATATATCTATATATTTACGTGCATCCTTACCTATGACCAGAAGTAATCATGAATTGTAAATTTCTCAAGCAACCCATTCACACAATTACAATTTCCCTCTTTATGAAAGAAATTTAAATTACCTCTGCCTTCTGGTATGTGTGAATAACTTGAAATATATGGATATATACATATGTACTTTAACCATTACATACTTAGATGAATGTGTATAGATGTTTTTTTTGCATAGTAATTCAACTTTTAAAAACTATCATCTTTGACCTGTTTCAGGTTCCGGCTAACACATTTTCTAAGTCGCCAGCGCTGCTTACAGTTTGAATACATGAAAATCCTGTTTCTGAGATGTTTGCGCACGTGCTTATTAGGAAATGAGTCTGTATGGAAATCTCACCACCGATATGGTTAATGAACTGGGTGGACATCATAACGGAGGGTGGAGACTCTTTATACTAACTTGAATGAGACAAAAGCAGTGGTGTTAGTTTATAAGCCTGATGCATTTCAGTAATAATGTAGAAAAATATTATTTAAAAGAAAACGTTCACACACACAGCTCATGAGGAGCCTCAGCTTTGAAAGAGGCGCATAATAAAACTACTAACCGCGGAGATGATGCCATTTTGAGAAAAACAATTAACCTGGTTAAAGAGAAATACCTTATGTAAATAATAAACTAATGATGGCTTGTAAATGATTTGTATGTGATCCTGTCCACTAAAATCACTTAACAGTCCTGTACAATCAGCTTCTGCCTGCTGCTTGCTCTCTGCCGGAATAACACCAAATAGAATCTCATCTCTCGCTTGTTAGCGATGTGTCTGATTCAGGGCATGTGTCTTACTATGATTACCTTTTGTATGTGTACTTTCATTTGGATTTTGTAATCGCAATTTTCAAACCAAAGTTTGAGAGTCACTTCTTCTCTTCCTGTTTCGCTGTAGTCACTGGAGGTCCTCACCCACCAGCTGTAACTCAGGCCGTGGGAGAGACAGCCACAGAACATGTCATGTACTGTATATTACCTGGTGATAGTTGATTTTCACCTCCAGAATTCAGTTTCTAGGAGCCAATGTCACTTCCCCATACCTCCTCATCTTTCCAAATGGTTCTCTGAACTGAGGAGTTTGAAGTCATGAACGGTTGCTTGGGGATTTGCAATATCCTACCTAGGTTGGTTTACAGTTCTCCTTGGCCCAGTCTCTGACCCTTCCCAGGTATTTGTGCAATGATTGTACTTACTGCTGGATCTTTGAAGGTTAAAAACAAGTGCCATTTCATTATTGATCACCAAATTCTCTCTGCAAATGGAAGCAATCAGAACATTGTAATTTATCTATTTATAGTTATGAGATTAAGACTGGAGTGCCATCCCCTCGGGTGATGATTTAGCTTTTGCTGTGTGTGTGTGTGTGTGTGTGTGTGTGTGTGTGTGTGTGCCTTCCAAATCATGCCATAACTGTAATGTTGAATCGGACAGAGCCCTACGTGCCCGAGGGCGGGGCCTACCTGCCTGAGCGCGAGCCCTTCATCGTGCCGGTGGAGCCCGAGCGGACGGCGGACGAGTACGAGGACTATGGCGCCGACGAGCCCGCCGAGGAGCGTCCTCCCCATGAGCGCTGGCGGCGCGCCCTGCTCCGCGGCCCCCGGCAGTGAAGCTGACACTGCGCGCGCGCGCGCAGCACGGCCAGGCTGGGGGGAGGTGTTGGGATTCTCATTTACAGGTCAGACGGAGCAGTGCATGTGTTATCTGTCACGTTTCTTCCGGCGTTGCTTCATCCGAGAGTACCCTTTCTGGCTGTAGAGAACCTTGTTCCTGCAGGAAGCCTAGCTCGCTGCACGCAGTCTGTAGAAGTCTTTGCCTCTGCCCTTGAAGTGCTTGCGAAATACTTTGTTCACAAAAGCTGCAGGGAGAGAACGCGCCTTGTGCCTTTAGGTAGCACAGCGGGAAGCCTCAGTGAAACTCTTAGGTTAAGCAGTTAAGTCCTGGAACCCAGAACGACTGTGTATTTCGAGAGGGCAGTTTATCTTTTCCAATGCTTATTTGCAGTTCAATTACATCCCGATCTAAGCAGTTCCCCTCCTAAAACGAAAAAAGAGGGAAAAGTCAACTCTGTTGCAACTATTTATCTTCCTCTTCTATCTTCTGTTATACATTAGGGCATAGTATGCTCTTATACATCTCCTTTAACAACCACAAACCTTAAGCCATGTAGCTGAAATTATTGTATCAACTGGATACAGTTCCATATTGCCTTAAACCTCCTTGTTTTAGACACGCTAACATTTATACCAAATTGCAGATTATTCTGCAGAGATGGAATTGCATGTTTGTGTTGTACATTTAGTATGAACTTTTTTTTTCCCAGAACATAATGTTTCTTAGTTATCAAAAGCAGTTGGAAAATGTTTGCAAGACTATGAACATAGAATTGCTGCTTTTATATTTTAACTGCAGATTGTGAATTTCACTGCCTTATATTATTTATTTCTGAAACAAAAGAGGCATTTTTCAATAAAACTACTGAAAATTTGACATGGTATGTTTTTTCTTTAATGGCCTTTTGGACTGTCCAGGCGGTTGTTAAAACAAACAAGTTCATATCCTTGGATACAGTTACAAATCTTGCTAATACTATTAAATTATGCTAAATAACTTTAGATTTTTAATGATGTGGTGAAGTCATAGAAAGAGGGTAGTGAGAGAGCCTTAAAAAGCCCAGCAGATTCCAAAGGCTTTATTAGGAATGTAGAGGAAGTGTGGGTTGGTGGAAAAACAACTAAGTATCCTAGGAGACCCCAAACAACCAAACAACCTTTAACGAGCCACAAGATTTCATATGCATTCAGTCACTTTCCTATACCATACTTTACCCAATAGCATGTTTAACTGCAAAAAGGATAATCCTTAATGGAAATGTTTACATTTAGTGATACCTTCTTTTTTTTTACTTTTACGAACACAATAACATCATTTTACATATCAAAGAAAACAATGTAAATGTTTGTTTGAAAGAACTGACATCAATTGAAGAGAGAAGTACTGAAAGAACGTTTTCCACAGAGCAAAACATCTTGAGTTAAATGCTCCCTGGAGACCGCGATCAAGAGGGTCCCCAAGAAAAAGAGGAAATTCTCTTCCAAGGAGGAGCCTCTCAGCAGTGGACCTGAAGAGGCTGCTGTCAGCAAGAACAGCGGCTCCAAGAAAAAGAAAAAGCTCCGAAAGCTATCCCGGGAAAGTTAGAATGGACATTTCCCTAGTAGGGCGTAACTTACTGAGATATTTCCCAACCCATCCCCTATAGCCCAATAAAAATAAAAACAAATTCACGAGTCAAAAAAAAAAAAAAAGGACAAGATAATAGGGCTTCCCTGGTGACGCAGTGGTTGAGAGTCCGCCTGCCGATGCAGGGGACACGGGTTCGTGCCCCGGTCCGGGAAGATCCCACATGCCGCGGAGCGGCTGGGCCCGTGAGCCATGGCCGCGGAGCCTGCGCGTCCGGAGCCTGTGCTCCGCAACGGGAGAGGCCACGGCAGTGAGAGGCCCACGTACCGCAAAAAAAGAAAAAAAGGACTAGATTATAAATGTATTGTGATCAAGAGGTTTCAAGCAGATTGCCAAATTCATAGCATTCATCTGTAATTTCTGATACGTACATTTTAAAGCTGAAGGAGACCACTGAGATCATCCCAGTCTAATTCTTTGCTTTCTGTTAGGAAGAAACAGACTCAGCTAATCAGTTATCAGAGCAAGACTAGGACTCTAGGCCTTGTGCTTCTCACCTGGTTTTATCATCAGATACTCTCCTCTCCCTTCCTGGGAGCCCTTAGTTTCTGGGCAGGAGCTTTCATCTTTCAAGGTTCTATGAATTTATCTTCATTAATGTCTTTTTTTTTTTTTTGCGGTACGCGGGCCTCCCGCTGCCGTGGCCTCTCCCGTTGCGGAGCACAGGCTCCGGACGCGCAGGCTCAGCGGCCATGGCTCACGGGACCAGCCGCTCCGCGGCACGCGGGATCCTCCCGGACCGGGGCACGAACCCGTGTCCCCTGGATCGGCAGGCGGACTCTCAACCACTGCGCCACCAGGGAAGCCCTATCTTCATTAATTTCTGATTCATTTGGGTTTCTGATACTCCTTGATGATGAGCCTCTGTATCGGGAGCCTGAAGATGGGTTCAGTTCCTTGTCACTGACCCAGCTGGGTCCCAGGGCCACATGGATTTGAGGCGCAAAGGAATTCCACCTTCCCTCACCAGCTGGATGTGGGTTCAATTCTTGATGTTGGCGATGCAGATTTGCTACCTTCTAGTCTGTGCTGGGAGAGGGGGGAGGGACCAAGGCAGTCCTAAGCACAAATTAATAAATAACTGAGATATATGTTGGGATTTTTACTTTCATACTATATTTCCTCCTTGACGAAGTTAAAATTATTTCTGTAATCCCTGAGTGCATACTGACAAGTGATAGGGAGAAGATGGCCAGATAGTCTGGGTTTAAAAACCAGTGGTAACCCACACCCTCCAAATCAAACCTGTAGGTGCTGGCTTATTTATTCACACTTCCTTTGAGGGAATGCAGAACAACTTGAAACACATTTTCTAGTTCTTTAAATCTGGAAGTATTATGAGAAATTCATTATAACTTTTATTTGAAGTAAGGCTTTTATTTTTAAGAAATTAGACAGAAATAACGGTGGGAAGAGGTGGTAGCTTCTAATGAGGTCTACAGTGGGAAAGTTTGCAAACTTTAAAAACAGCGCTTACACAGATCCTAGCTGCTATTTTTTTTATAGAATATTTGTACAATGGGATTAGCAATTTAGCAAGTTGAATAGGTGGCTGCATGTATATTTTCTCATATTTGTGAGTATCTGTTTTTGAGTCTGTAAAGAGTTATGCTGCCTATTCACTTGGTCAAACTTACATTTTATTTTTTCTACAAATCACATCGATGTAATTGTTCCTATTTATTATTATATCCATTGCACTGTATTTGGCACATAAGATTATTCATCATTTGGTTTTAGCCATAATTACTCTATAATAAGAGGAGACTTGACTGTACTATCCTCATGGGGTCTGAGTGCCTTATAAAGGGCAGCCAATTATACAAAGAACAGTGGTGGTAAATCTTTTATTTTCAGAGGCAATCTTTTAGATACACATTAATATTGATCCCTAATTCACCTTATACTTGTGGTTAGAAAATGAATTGACATGTGAATGTCTAAGTGAACATTCATTAACTTTTTCATCTCAAAATGAGGCTGCTGAAGGCTGTTGGGAAAAATCACATGGGTTTGCTTTCAGGAAATGACCTGTGTGCTGGTCACTCATGGATTTTGTCTCCAACTCATCTCTTGCCTGCTTCCATATCAGTATATCCAACTGTATATCCTTCCCTGAAGT
This sequence comes from Monodon monoceros, assembly GCF_005190385.1. Taxonomy (NCBI): domain Eukaryota; kingdom Metazoa; phylum Chordata; class Mammalia; order Artiodactyla; family Monodontidae; genus Monodon; species Monodon monoceros. The sequence goes on along the minus strand of NW_021703771.1, from coordinate 10,842,444 downwards.
CCCGCAGATACTTCAGGATAAACACATGTGATATGTATTAGGATTAGATTCAGCTGTGACTAACAGAAAGTCACAAAATAACAGTGGTTTAAACAAGCAGAAATTTATTTTTCATGTTTACGAAGTCAAAGCCCAGGCCCCTTCTGTTTTTCTGCTCTGCTTTTTTGTGGCTTCTGTGGCCAAGTTACACTTCTAGACCAAGATGGTTAGTAGACCTCTAGCTATTATGTCCATAGTCCCCTGCAGGAAAGAGGAAGGAGTGAAGAAAAACTCACCCCTCCTTTTAAGGATGCTTCCTGGAAGTTGCAAGCACAGCTTACAACAACAAACTTATATTACATGCCAATTGCCAGAGCTTTGTCACGTGGCTACAGGCAGCTATCGGTGTGAAATGCTGTCATTATTTTGGGTGGCCATGTACCAAACTAAAATCAGCTACCTATAACGATATGAGGGAAAATGAATACTGGGCGTCAACTCGAGACTTTAGTCTTTGACACAATGCCCCAATCTGAACATATCTCCTCATAAATCTGATTTTCCTCCATTGTCCCCACCAACCACCAGTTCCTGAGGCTAGAAATTTGAGAGTCATTGTAAACTCTTCTTTCACTTCTCACATCCAATTCAAGTCTAGCTGATTGAGCTCCTACATACATATCTTAATCACCCTGTTGTTACTACTCGATTTTAGACCCTTGGGATTTCTTATGAGGAGTATAATTACAGTCTCTTTTTTTTTGTGCGTGTGTGTTTGATTCATTGACAGCTTATTTATACAAATCAACCATTTATCCAATTTCCTTTTAAATGAAACGGGGAGTCGCTGTGCAGACCTGAAGTAATGCTTAGATAATGTAATACAGGTGATTCCTGCTCCCCTTCTCTGGATTATGACTATTAAGAAGAGCTCAAGGGCTTCCCTGGTGGCGCAGTTGTTGGGAGTCCGCCTGCCAATGTAGAGGACATGGGTTCGTGCCCCGGTCTGGGAAGATCCCACATGCCGCGGAGCGGCTAGGCCCGTGAGCCATGGCCGCTGAGCCTGCGCATCCGGAGCTTGTGCTCTGCAACGGGCGAGGCCACAACAGTGAGAAGCCCGCATACCGCAAAAAAAAAAAAAAAAAAGAAGAGCTCAAGTTAGTAAAGAAAGGAGAAATGCAAGAAATTTACTTTCATTTTTCCTACATTTTGACACAAAAACCTTATATGTTGCTACAAGATAAAGGACTTTGGTTCTGTTACATTTATAGTCACATCCAGTTCCAAACAAAAGAAGTTGTTTGGGGCACAAACTAGTGTTTAAGAAGGAGATACTGAGCATCTAACAAGTTCAAGGCAGTTTCTAGCCACAGATCACAGTCTCTCAAGTGGTCCTTTTTCGTATAACCTTGGAGCCCTCAAAGAAGTCTTTCACACATGCCAGTGTGATTTATCTAAAATGCAAACCTGACCATGTCATGTCTTCTGCTCAACATTCTTCAAGAGGTTTACATATTTCTCTACAAATCTTGACTCTGTCAACTCCCTATTCCTCCTTTATCATCAGCCTTTCCACTGGAACATCTGGAATTCCCATTCCATTCTCAACAAACTCCCCCCCAAACCTTAGCCTCTTCAGTGAGCAATCCCAGCACCTCCTGGCTTGACCCTGAAGATACCACAGAGATGGTTGATACCTCCCAGAGTTGGTGGGTGGGGATGTGTCCTCCTGACTCCTCAGCACTGTTTCCAGACCGACAATCCTTCCTTCTGAAAAACACCTTCATCATTTGAGGCTCATACTCAACTTCCCATAACTGTCGTCTGTTTACTTCATGGTCACTCCACCCCATTCAGTAGGGGCTTGTACAGGGCCATCAGTGCTTTTATCCACCCCAATATCTTCTGGGTGTCTTAAGCATCCATGTTGGATGACAGATGCATAATTATCTCAGTTATCTTCTTCTCTTCAAAATCATTTTCTTTTACTTAATCTCAGCTACTCAGTCTCTTGAAGGTCTTGGACTTGTATCAAACTGCCACTACTTTGAAATCACTGTCTTTTTTTGTTTTTTAATTAGTTAATTAATTAATTTATATTTGGCCACGTTGGGTCCTCGTTGCTGCGCGTGGGCTTTCTCTAGTTGCGGCGAGTGGGGGCTACTCTTCGTTGCAGTGCGAGGGCTTCTCATTGCAGTGGCTTCTCTTACTGCGGAGCACGGGCTCTAGGCGCATGGGCTTCAGTAGTTGTAGCACACGGGCTCAGTAGTTGTGGCTTGCGGGTTCTAGAGCGCAGGCTCAGTAGTTGTGGCGCATGGGCTTAGTTGCTCTGCGGCATGTGGGATCTTCCCAGAGCAGGGCTCGAACCGTGTCCGCTGCATTGGCAGGTGGACTCCTAACCACTGCGCCTCCAGGGAAGTCCTGTAATCACTGATTTAGACAGACCAATCTTCTTGGGTTTCCAGCTCACCTACTCAAGTACCCCCACTGCAGCTCTTTCAGCTTCGTCATGACACTCAATGTGATGAAGCTTCTATGATCTTCCTATCCATCACCTCCTGCTTACCTTCACTCCTTTCCTTATCCACCTTGGATTTCATGTCTTGGTAACATACCCAGTTTAATGAACCACCTGAACTCCAAGGAGTACAAAGCTAGTTTTTATTTTTATTTTTATTTAGGCACTGCCTTCAGTTATGCTCTGTTGGATAATCTTTTTCTGTCCCTTCGAATACCTCAGACAGAGCCCATTGCGTTTAGATTATTTCAAGTGTGAATACTCCAGTCCAATCCAGTGCAATTTAATCCACTTGAAAATGTTAATCTCAAATCTAATTTAGTATTCCTTTTCCCTTCTACCTTAAAGTCAAAATTTAGGACTTGGACTGTAGAGATGGTATGTCAGCTCTTTCACTCCAGCTTCTTCAGAATTCAGCTAGGGGATGAGGGCTAGAGAAAAGGGAGGTTAAGGTTTTCTCCACTTAATGTGTGCTACTAGGATCCTCTCCTGAATGTCAATGCTCACTGCGTGATGTGTACCCAAGTACTACTTCTCTCGTTGGGTACCTGTGTGTGTTCTTCAGAGGAGCCTTCAGGGGCCCCGTCCACTACCCAGTTATGTCCAGAATGACCTCTCCCAACCCCCAGTCAGCTTTTGTCCCCATGGAATACCTCACAGCTACTTGCTACTCAGATCCTCTCCCCGAACCTAAAGTCCTGTTAGGGGGGATTCCAGTAAGATGACCCAAGTCTGGTGACTTTCTAAGTGCCCATTTGACCACAGGAGACTGAAGCATCCTTGTCAAGCCAAATGAAAAATGAAAGTCTGCTCCCACAAATGCGACCTCTCTTTGTCTTGCTGCCTCCCATTCATTCTTCCCCATTCAAGCACGTAGGCATGTAAGTTAGGTCAGCAAGTCTACCGTGTAATACATACCCATGCATGGAATAATATGCTCTTCTTGAAGACAACGTTCAATCTCTGTAAATGGTTTTCCTTAGAGCTTCTCTCATGTGGCTCACTGGGTGGAGGTTTGAAGCACTGTTTTTGTTTTTTTTTTTAACATCTTTATTGGAGTATAATTGCTTTACAATGGTGTGTTAGTTTCTGCTTTATAACAAAGTGAATCAGCTATACATATACATATATCCCCATATCTCCTCCCTCTTGTGTCTCCCTCCCTCCCACCCTCCCTATCCCACCCCTCTAGGTGGTCACAAAGCACGGAGCTGATCTCCCTATGAAGCACTCTTTCTATAATAGAAAGTAAAAACCACAACTCTGCCCTACACCAATGATCACCTGCTTCCAAGGATTCTTCTTGATTCTTTCTTTTGCAAATATAGGCTGCTTTGGTGTGATGGAGTCAGTTTGGATGGCAGAGCCAGTTCTACCAATTCTTGGAAGTTCCAATGGAATGTGCTTTATGGCTCTCTTTAGAATGTGCGTGGTACTTAATGGTTTTCTTTTATCTTTATGGCCATTTGTCAACTTCTGAGTCAAAAGGAAAAGCCCCATTTAATAGCTCAATTATCCAGATGAGCCAAACTCCCTTGCTCCTTTATTCTTCTGTCACACCTATGTATTAAAACCCTAACTCCAGATTATCCCAACTGTTTGTAATATCCATGACTATACCCAGGGTACTTCGCACAGTAGGAGAAAATCAACCATTGGGGCAGAGGGTTAAGTCTATAAATCCATTATGATCAACCTCAGCGATCAACACAGTAATTTGACTAACCATATTCTCAACTCTTTACAAAATTAGGAAGATATAGCAGGCCTAAAGGATAGACAGTGCTGGGTATGCGTTCTAGTTTAGGTAGGGTGGTAAGAAATGCCTGTTTGAACAGACACCTGAATGAAGGGTGACTGAAAGCATAAGCTGGAATCTGGCCGATAATTGTATAATCGGATGCTTTTGTAATTATGTAGATTACCAGCCATATCCCTAGAGCGGTAGTTCTTGACTTTTGCCTACACACCTGGGGAACTTAAAAAAAAATCCTCATGTCTGAATCCCACCCTCATAAATTCTGGTTAATTGGGTTAGGGTGAGGTCTGATGATAAGGATTTTTAAAAGTTCCCAGGTAATTAAAGAGTACAGCTAAGGAGTCAAGCTATGACCTAGAGATTCTGATTCAGCATGTTGGAGACGGAGGTTCAAGAATCTGTGTAATTTAAGTATGTTCTTCAGGTGAGTCACATGATCAGCAAGGATGGGAAATTTTACACCCTCTCTCTTTGGCTTTGGATATTATTTTTACGCCCGAACTGTATTTTAGTCTTTTCTTCTGATCCTTGAGGCATGTATCTCCAACTGCCTTGGTATGTCTCTAGTTGGATGTTTTAGAGGCATTTCGAACTTAATATGAACAAAGTGAAATCCCTCACCCTCCTTTCCACACCAGCTTCTTTCTACAAGTTTCTTGCCTTGGTGAGTGGTTCCACCACCCTCTCAACTGCTTCTTCCAGAACCCGGGAATTGACATGATTTCTCTTTCTCTCACCTCCTACGTCATATCCATCACTAAATCCTTTGGCTTCTGTTTTCTAAGCATCTTTCAGTTGGTCACCTCCCTGTATCCCTACTGCCATTCTCTCCCTCTAGGCCCCAGCGTCTCGTCTGGATTCCTCCAAAGTCTTCCATCTGATCTTTTCCCAACCACTCTTACCTCTCTCCAATCCATTTTTCTCACAGCTTAGCAGCCAAAATGATTGTGAAGAATGCAAATCTGGTCATATCATGGCATTTCCTAAATTTTTGGATGGTATCAAATTCAGAAACCTCATCAAGACTCAGGTGTCATCAAGGATCTGGGCTCTTCCTACTTTTGCCATCATGATACCTCACTTATCTCAATTGATTTTCCCCAACCACACTGGAATTCCTGCTCTACCCCTTCTTAATCCTGAGCCTTCCTGGGTGCTATTTCTTTTATCTGGAACATGCTCTCTTCATTTGGTCACGTCCTGTTCATCCTTTAATTTGATGCTCAAATAATCACTTCCTTTGGGACACCCGTTTGTCACTTTCAAAGTTCAAGATCCCTGCAGCGTGCATGAATACCACTTGTGTTCCCTTTGATAACTTTTATCATACCAGCAATTTCTTACCCAATTTGCCTTCCCCACTGGGTAGCAAGTTTATATAAGGGCAGGAATCATATTTCTTTTGTTTACTTCTATGTTTCCAGCAGCCACCAGAGTACTGGTGTTTAGGTGGTGTTTAATAAATATTTGTCATTCAGTGGAACAAACTCTCTTCCTTGATACACAAAATTTTATTTGAAACATCAAAATACTGTATGAAGATTGAATAATGCACATGTAATTGAAATTCTTCATGCCCACTTTGTTGCAGAGCAGGGGAGGATACCACCGTTTTTTTAAAAAAATATTTATTTATTTATTTCCCTCCGTAAGAGCCACTAGTGACAGGAAGCCTTGTTTATTCTTTACCCTGGGCTATTATAAAATTGTGCTTCTTTTCATGGTGCTGTTCTACCTTTGGAGGAGATCATGGAGAGAACATGACTGCCTGTTGACCCTCCAGCTAGATCTGGGCAACTGGAGGCTTCTCACCCCTCTCCTCTAACTGTGGGGTATACGTTCCACCAACCGTTCTTACATTAGGAGCTGTTTTCCAGGATGCAGCCTTGAGGGAGTAATGTGGTCTTGAACCATCTGGACTGAATATACGTCTGCACCCAGTTAAGGCCTCCATATAAACTCATGACTCTGGTAGGTGGATGTGGAGATCTTCTGGTCTTGGGGCTGCCCAAGACAAGCCCCCTAAGTTAAGTCCCCTTGCTTATTAAACCTGCTGCCTACCAATCCGGAGTGCTCTGCCTCTTTCTTTGGTCTCTCCTTGCCCTCTGTGTACAGGGGCTGGTGTCAGCTTTCACCCAGGAAGCTCCTGAGCTTTCGAACCTACACCTATACCTTTGAATTCAAGGCAACGTGAGCAATGAAGGGAAGATAATTGGCTAGATTATAGGAAACATTTCATGTTCTTTTCTTTTTCAGGGTTCATAACTGGAAAATAAGATAAAGAGGTTGCCCCCAAATCCCGTTGAATTATTAATGAAAAAAAGCCTAAGGTGTTCAAGAAATGACACAGAGAAGAAAGTATGCCTTATTCCATTAGAAAGAACTATTTTGCCCAAGCCATGCCCCCAAGAGTCAGCATATGATAGGATGGTTAGACAATGGAAGTTGTTATAAAATTAATTTGTTTGTTATAACAATTAATTTGTTATAAAATTAATTGTTGAGAGAGGTCCTGGTGAGAAGTGTTGTCAATCACTGGAACTTTTTTTTTTTTTTGCGGTACGCGGGCGTCTCACTGTTGTGGCCTCTCCCGTTGCGGAGCACAGGCTCCGGATGCACAGGCTGAGTGGCCATGGCTCACGGGCCCAGCCGCTCCGCGGCATGTGGGATCTTCCCGGACCGGGGCATGAACCCGTGTCCCCTGCTTCGGCAGGCGGACTCTCAACCACTGCGCCACCAGGGAAACCCCACTGGAGCTTTTGATTGTAGTTCAAGTTACCCGAAATGGGATAAGCCAAGTGTGTCAAATGGGAAATACCTTTAATCAGAATATCTCCCGCAGTTGCCAAATCAAAGCAGATGTGAGATATTTATCAGTTTAAATTTCTGCTTTTTAGATCCCTCAAAGCAAATGCCACTGGAATACATTGTTTAAGGTCAATTTATTCAAGTTGAACTACGCTAACAGACAATTTACACATTTTTTTCTTCTATATATACCTTTTAACTTTAGATTTTCTTATAATATATATATATCTTTCTTGACCTCTCAGTTTCTTAGTTTCTCATTTAGCAATATTAATTTCAGAACAGAATGCAAAATGTAATTGATGCAAAGACATTAAGTTAGATATTAGGAGAACTTCTAATGAAGTTATAAAATATTTTTCATAGATATTTTAAAGACATGAAATAAAACTCACATGTAAGTTATCTTGTGCCTGACATGGTGCTAAGTGCCTTTACTTAGCTATTCTTATAGGTATTATTATCTTCATTGTACAGATTAGAAAAAAATTTCAAAAAATTAAACTATTATTGAAGCTCATACAGTTAAGAGAGGTTTTCAGTCTGTGCCTTTCTCCTACACTCTGCTGTCCTTACTGTTTACCTGTGGTGATGAAGGCGTAATCCTGTGTATAAATCATGATGGCGTTAAGAGTGCGAACTTTGCTCTCAGATAAACCTGGGTTTGAACCCTGACTCAGGTGCTTTCTGTGTTATGAAGAATTTTCTTAACCTCTTTGATTCCAAAGTTCTGAATAGCTGGGTCTCATACCTACCTCTAGAGTTGTGGGAACATTCATGCCAATATTTGTAGTACTTTTGACCATATTAAAAAATTAAGCTGGATACAAATCCCGTGAAGAGGCATTAGAAACGTCTCCAGTAGCTATTCCAGCTTATGCTAGGGTTTTTCCCGTTCACTTTCCAGCTGAAGCTTTCTTACTCTCTCTTCAGTTTTCGTTCCATCACTTTAAGTTCTAACATCTGTTTCTCCTTTTACATTTTGATAGCAGATCATCCTTAGCTTCTTCCCTCTTATCAATAGAATCAGAGAAGATAATGATGTGATGCCGAGCGCTGGTCCCTGAATAGATGCTCCCTCTCCACTTTAGCCATCCAGTAGATCCAGTAAATTTGTCTTGACATGTGACTGGATTTCTCAGTGCTTCTTGGGGATTTTGATGAAGACTTTGCACAAGGTTTTAGTAAGGATCTTATACCACAGGAATTTAACATTCCTTGTCTTGACTTAACCAGATGGAAGAATGTGGAGGAGGAAAGTGGAAAGGATGTATGAAACAGGAACATTCTGGGAGTATGTAAACCTTTATCAGAATTTGTTAATGAGAATAGCTTCACAATTTTTGAAGGCGTTAGTATTATGTCTTTCTTAAATAACATTGTGTTCTTAGGTTGTGGAGTAGGGTTACATTTTTAAGAACAAAATACCAAGAGAAAGCAGCCCATCTGGGGACTGGCAGTGCAGTAGGGGAAAAAGAAAGGCTCTGGAGCCAGGAAAACCTGGATGTAAGTCTCGACTTTGTCACTTACTAGCTGCTTTGGGAAAGTAATGCAACTTCTCTGAGCTTTACTTTTCTGATCTATAAAATGGGTATAATATCTCTTTTGCAATGTTGTATTAGAGTTAATACATGTATAAACACTTGATATATAGTAATTGATTTTTAATTTAGTGGAAATTTCCAAATGAGTAGAATTGGGTGTTTTTCTATATTTGATATGGGGATTATTTCCATGTTGATGTTCTGTGATTCATTATAATGAGTAGGATACGAGCAAGCTGTTATGAACGAGAAAGTGCCAGAGAAAAAATGTAGCTTTCCTCAAAAACATTCTACGTCTAAGTTATGGCTGATTGGAAATTCCTCCTCAGTCCTCAAGTTAACTGGCTGTTTATCAGGATTATATTTGTCATGGCATATTTTTTAGGAGAGATCTATCTAGAATTTAGAGGACTCTTAGTGAAGCTAATAACCAGCTTTAGAATTGATGTAAGGATTAGATGCTGTCATGTTAGTAAAATGTGTTCAAGAAATGATAGGTATTGTTACTAGTGGAAATATCTTACGAGACCTATGAATCAGGTAATGGCACCAAGATGTTAATTACATGTACTATCCAAACTGGATGCAATCCAATTTTTACTATGACTTTATCTTGGGTATTTTGAGAGCTTCCTCAAATTGGGCTAGCCAATAAGATAATTACTGACTGAATTATTCCTTGGATTTCTAGCATATCCATTCTGCAAATATTCTGACCTGCAGGTGAATAAAAAATATATATCTAGAAGATCACTTCAACAAATTTAGAGCTCAATAATCTATTTATGAACAAAATGAAAGAGTCTGGGCCATTTCCTCAACCACTCTACCCTTTCAGAATTGAATAAAAATAATAGCACATGTCAACCAGGAGTCAAAACACCCTTTGATATACTGTGGTATGTGGTTTGGTAAGGGGAGGTGGGGACTCCGCCGTCTTGGGACGCAAGAACCTCAAATGGATTTTGTTTGGGGTTTTGATTTTGTAGGCAGGCAGCCATAACCACTCAGTACTTTCCATGTGAAATCCAAAGACTCTTCCTGGAACTTGTGGGTAGGGAGAAACTTCCTAAAAAATCTACCTCAAATTCTCATTAGATCTTTGGTCACTAGTGCACTGAAAGTGGACATTCATATGCTGAGTTTTCAGTGAAATCCTATTAAAGAGATTATTAAAATCGAATGTGATACTATGAGAAGAGTTGTAGAAGATAAGGGAAAAACTGAGCCATGTTGGCAGGGTATGTGAGGGGTGTGGAGGATTTCCCAGGAGGGAGTCTTCTTGGAGACGCTTATGGCTGAGCTAAGTCAACAATGAGAAGAAGACTTCCCTTTTATCATTGTCAAGGATGGTGCTAATCTGAATCTCTTTGGTAAAAATGTTGCCTCATTATTGCTACAACATACTTGAAAACAAATATAGAAAGATTATATTCTACAAAGACTAAGCTAGTTTTTATTGTGAAAAAAGGGTAGACCCTTGTTTTATTTCTGATTTTCAGGCGGTAGTCATCATTTAAGTTGATTCATTAACATTATTAATAATAGCAGACATTTGTTAAGCTCTTTATCATGTGTCACCAAGATGACAAACATACAATATGCATTAAATAGGTTAATACATGGAAAGCACTTAGATCAGTTCCTGGCACATAGTAAGTGCTCAAAAGCATTTTTAGCAATTATTATTGATCACAAATCTACTGTTATATACAATCTATTATAAAATGAATATGGGGCCAGAAGTTTGAAGAGATTTAGTAATTTACTCAAGGTCACAGACCTAGTAAATAACAAATTTGGTATTGGAATTCAGGAAACTCTAACTCAGAGCCCAAGCTCTGAATTATTATAATACTCAGTTTATTAAAATTATTCTCCAACAATCTTTAAGCTTCACATCAAGTAATAGTAAGGAGAACATGAATTAATCCACATGGCTTTAGTCAAGACTACTGCTAGTCAGTTTTTTTTAAGGTCTATAAGTGTTGTACATTGTAATGAACAAGAATTTATTCATTAGTGAGATTCAAAATCTCTGAAGATAAAGCAGATAAGCATTTACAGGGGATACAGATGTACCAGGAGTCTGATAATACTGGTAAAAAAAAGTCTCACTAGGCATAAGAAATGAATTTGTGTCGGTTTAAGGAATCATCTGGTGGGGGAGGAGACAGGTCAACTTGGGAGTCAATAAAGGCAAGTGGCAGCCCCCGGGAAACCTAAGAAGCAAACCTGGTAGTCCTTAAATTATATTGGGGATTTATATGGATTTTGTGTTCTACCATTAGATCTGCATAAAGCAATGTGCCAATCAGCTACATTTACAAACTCCAGCAAAAGAGTAGCCCTTGGTTTTGATTTGCTTATTTATTTGCTCTCTCTTTCTACCAATTGTTTTTGTTTTCCTCTATTCTCTATAAGGACAGTTCAACATCCACAAATCAATCAACATGATACACCAAATTAATAAAATGAAGGATTAAAATTATATTATAACCTCAATAGATGCAGAAAAAGCATTTGACAAAATTCAACATCCACTTATGATAAAAATTCTCAGTGAAGTGGGTATAGAGGGGACATACCTCAACATAATAAAGACCATCAGTGACAAACCCATAGCTTACGTCATACTCAATGGTGAAAAGCCTAAAGCATTTCCTCTAAAATCAGGAGCAAGACAAGGATGCTCACTCTCACCACTTTTATTCAACATAATATTGAAAGTCCTAGCTGAACAATCTGACAATAAAAAGAGATAAAAACATCCAAATTGAAAAGGAAGAAGTAAAACTGTCACTGTTTGCAGGTGACATAATATTATATATAGAAGACTCTAAAGACTTCTCCAAAAAACTATTAGAATAAATGAATTCAGTAAAGTTGTAGGATACTTAGTTAATAAAAGCAACCTGTTGCATTCTACACACTAATAATGAACTATCAGAAAGAGAAATTAAGAAAACAATCCCATTTACATTTACCTGAAAAAGGTTAAAATGCCTAGAAATAAATTTAACCAAGGAGGTGAGAGACTACTCTGAAAACTAGGACACTGATGAAAGAAATTGAAGATAGCACAAAGAAATGGAAAGAAATATAGTGCTCATGGATTGTAATAATTAATATTGTTACAATGTCCGTACTACTCAAAGCAATCTACTTATTTAATGCAATCACTATCAAAATATCAATGGCATTATTTATAGAACCAGAGCAAACAATTAAAAAATTTGTATGGAAACACATAAGACTCTGAATAGTCAAAATGTTCTTAAGAAAGAAGAGCAAAGCTGGAGATATCATGTTCCCCGGTTTCAAATTATACTACAAACGATACTAATCAAAACTGTATGGTACTGGCACAAAAACAGACACATAGATCATTGGAACAGAATAGAGAGCCTAGAAATAAACCCATGCTTATCTGGTCAATTAATTTATGATAAAGGAGGCAAAAATATAGAGTGGGGAAAAGATAGTCTCTTCAATAAATGGTGTTGGGGAAACCAGACAACTACATGCAAAGAATGAAACTGGACCACTTTCTTACACCATATACAAAAAATAAACTCAAAATTGTTTAAAGACTTAAACATATGGTCTGATACCAGAAAACTCCTAGAAGAAAACATAAGCCATACACTCTTTGACATCAGTCTCAGCAATATTTTTTGGATCTGTCTCCTCAGGCAAAGGCAACAAAATCTAAAACAAATGGGATTACCTCAAACCAAAAAGCTTTTGCACAGCAAAAGAAACCATCAACAAAACAAAAGGGAAACCAACTGAATGGGAGAAAATATTTGCAAATGATATATCTGATAAGGGGTTAATATTCAAACTATATACAGACTTCACACATCTCAATATTTTAAAAATCCTATTAAAAAATGAGCAGAGGACCTGAAAAGACATTTCTCAAAAGCAGGCATATAGATGGCCAACAGACACATGAAACAATGCTCTTCATCATGAATCGTCAGGGGAATGCATGTCAAAACCACAACGATATATCACCTCATCTCTGTCAGAATGGCTATTATTAAAAAGGCAAAAATTTACAAGCGTTGGCAAGGATGTGGAGAAATGGGAGCCTCTGTGCACTGATGGTGGGAATATAAATTTGTACAGCCACTATAGAAAATGTTATGGACTTTCCTCAAAAAGTTAAAAAAAACCTCCCATATGATCCAACAATTCCACTTCTGGGTATTTATCCTAAGAAATGAAAACACTTATTTGAAAAGATATGTGAACCTCTGTGTTCATTGCAGCATTACTTACAATAGCCAAGATATGGAATATGGAAACAACCTAAGTGTCCATCATTAGATGAATGGATAAAAAGATTACATATATCTTGTATATATATAATTATATATATTCCATATATATAATGGAATATTACTTAGCCATAAAAAAGAATGAAATCTTGCCATTTGCAACAACACGGATGGACCTACTGGGTATTACGCTAAGTGAAATAAATCAGACAGAGAAAGATAAATACTGTATAATTTCACTTATATGTAAATCTAAAAATCAAAACAAATAAACAAACAAAACAAAACAGAAACAGAGTCATAGATATAGAGAAAAAACTGGTGGTTGCCAGAGGGGAGGATGGTAGCCAGTTGGGTGAAATAGGTGAAGGGGATTTAGAGGTACAAACTTCCAGTTATGAAATAAATCATGGATGTAATGAAGAACAAAGGGAATATAGTCAATAATATTATAATAACTCTGGTGTGGTGACAGATGGTTACTGGGCTTAAGGTGGTGATCAACTTGTAACATATATAAATGTTGAATTACTATGTTATACACCTGAAACTAATATAATTTTGTATTCAGTTATATTTCAAAAAGAGATGCACAATTTAAAAAAATTAAAAATAAGAAAAAGGAGGTCCACCATCTGGGTCAGGTAAAGGCACAGAGACATCCCAGAATTCTAAAATGGGACAGTAAAAGTTGGGTTAGAACTGAGTAGAAGTCAGAAATTCAGGGAATTCAATGTTAAAGACATTTTTCTTTTGAAGCTCTTATCAGTCTCCATGGTGTTTGGCTTGCTCCTTTCTTGTCTGACTTTGATCATTGCTTATAATCAAGTCCACTGTGTGTGTGTATGTGGTGGAGTGTGCAGTGGATAACACTTTAAGATATTTGTGGTCTATATTCCAGGGCAAATGAATTTTGGAAAAAGATTTGATTAGGGGAAAGGGGAGGAACCTATGAAGACACCAGATGTCATGTAAAGATATCTGGTGAATGGAATTTGAAAGGCTAAGAAAAGGAAGAACAAGAAGCCTGCCTCCTTAAGATCACAGCTCAACCTAGAGCTCTCCTTTGGTTGTCACAGTTTGTAGACATGAATTCTACAGTTAAAGGTCCCACACCATACGGGTCAGACTGGCCAAGAAGGTCTTTGTCCCACTTTTATGTGGACGCTTGGGGCCAATAGCTGTACCAGATATACGTGTGTGTGACAAGCCCAGTCTAGACCAAATCATGGAAAGCCAGGGGGAAACTTCTTCTGTCTGGGATGTTGGGAATACTTCCAGGAGAAAATTGGGCTATCAAAATATAATCTAGATAACTTCATTATGAATGCTCTCCACCTGCGTGGCCCAAGGACTCTAGGTTAGTGATTCTCAATTATTGTGGGAAACATTTTCCCTGGGGAGGGGTAAGGATGATATCAGAATCTGAAGGATGAGAGTATGTGTGTATCTGAAGATGTATGTTCACTATGCTTATTTGGTGAGTAACACAAATTGCAGAGAATGAAGTTCCATAGTCCTTTTGGTTGGTGGAAATACGTAGAAAATAAAATGAGAAAGCACTGTTAGAGACATGGAATAGAAAGTGTTGATAGCATTGTAGACCAGTGGGATATATGGGAACAAGGGACATTTATCTTTGATGAGATGCAAGGGCACTTTCCGTTTTTGGAGGAGTGGAGCTAAGGCTGCATTTGACTCAGTGACTGTGAGTGTTGAGGGAGCGTTAGTTCACCAGTTGTGATGTCTTATCTTGATCAGATGTTCAGACCTCTCTCCAGCTTTTTCCATGGAGCCTCTAATGACAAGCAGTATTGAAAATTCTCCTGTGATCTACGTAGACTCTCCTAGGGAGGCTCATACTGCATTCCAGACAGCTCGTGGCCTGGTAACATGAGTTTCCTGATGCTGGATGATTGGTTGACCAGGAAACAAGAGTCTTGTAGTTTTTAGGAGTATCTGAGGTCATAGGTTTTTTTTATATGTGAGATTACACAAGGATGAAATGTCAATTAAGTATTAAGCAGACTCTTTCAAATGGGGATGATTCATATCTCTAGCGGTATGAATGATACCTTGAAAAATAGAATCATCAATTCACAAATATGGCCTAAATAAAGTGTGCTGGTTATTGGTTATTTTCCTCACCCTCTAGCCCTAACCTCTAAATCTATCCTGCACCCTTGGCCTGTGGAAGCTGACTCCTTGGGAAGAAATCACTTGGGATCTTCTCCTGTCTGGCTTTGGGTGGGGCTCGGGCAACAGGAAGTCCCAGCAGGAGGCGAGAGGGAGAAGGGGGCAAGTCTTTGCTGTCCCATCTCTGTCGGTAGCCATGTCCCACCACGCTCTGCCTGTCGCCGGGTGTCTTTTTCTCCTCACCCTCAGCTTCCACTGAACTCTGACAACAATAGCATAGATGTTTCTACCTGCATGCCTCCAGCACTGGGAATGGTAATGCCTTCCTATTAGCAAGTTCCCGTTGCTAGTTTCTGAATGCTTTACCGTTCTTAGTTTATGTTCTGAACTTGCTCACACCTATGTAAATCATCTTTTTACTAAAGCCTTATAGCATTTGCACCCTTTGGGAGAAATTTCTTTCCTTCTGTAACTCTGACTGATACACAAGGGGTCAAGACTCCAGAGAAGAGCACTGGATTGGAATTAGAAGTAGACTGGCCACTAATTGGTTCAGGGATCTCTGGAGAAAATGCTTTAGCTTTTCTGAACCTCTGTTTCACCTCATGCAGAAAGGGCAAGACATTACCCTCTGACTCCAAACCATACATGGCGTACGTGATTGAAAGAGAAAGTGACAGTTTGGATTGGATGACAAGCCTTGTCATTTTTAGATAGTGGAAGCAGATACAAGTACAAACAGGGTGAACTGGAAACTATCTCAGGCACTGTAAAGAAATGTTTATCTTTGTAAGAGAAAAATACTAAGAAAATTCTCAAGCCACACATAGTCTCAGGCTGGATTTCCTCTAGATAAGGGAAACTGATGCAAGGGCACAGGAAGCTGGGCAGAAGTGGATTATAAGGACTTCCTGTGGGAGAAGGCAGCTGTTTCCTTGATTCCCAAATGCTGTAGTTAAGGAGGATTAAGTTAGTGCGGAGATATGGGTGGGTTGCCCTCATTGCCTAACAGCACGTGTGCGGAGCTGCAGCCTGCAGATGTGGGCATCCCCTGGACTCTAGTTTTAGATCCTTCTAGGTGCCCTTCTAGGGCCAGTGTCTTCATTCATTCAGTTCCTAGACTTTGTCAGGTTCTGCTTGCCGCTCCCAATGAGATTTTTTTTTAACATACTTTTCCATTTCCAGGTCTTAGAAAGCACAAAATTGGAGGGTTTAAATTTATATTTTATTGAAAAACCACATAACTTTTAAATAAAACCAGAGTTATTCATTCAGCTTACAGAGTTCCTCTCTCCTGGAGAGTCCTAATATGCTGTTGAACTGTAGCAGAAAGTGAGCTACTGAAATGTTGAATGTGGGGATGAGTAAGAGATTACGGAGGAAAAGTAAGCAGAGGAAAACAAATGATGAAATTGATGGAGAGAAGAAATATATTTGTAAAGAGACAGAGAGCGAGAGGGACCGAGAGCTAAATTTTGCTCAACAAATGAGCACATGAAGAGAAGTGGCTTCATTATGTTCGCTCCTTGACTAAATGTAGGAGAAAAGAAAACGACCTCAGTGATATTCTGAGGAGTTTTCATTGAATATTTAATTTGGAAGTAATTTTTCCAGAAGAAATGCTGAAGGTGATGACTCACAAAAATACTATATTCGTATGATATCGGAATGAATGGTTTTTTGAAAAGGCTCAAGGATAGCTGTCTAACGTAATTTAATACATTTTGAAAATAAGAACAAATGGAATAACAACCACCACTTGATTTTGCTCATTGTTTTTCACTCATCATAAGAAAGGAAGGGTCCATTGAAATGAGCATAGACGTTCTTATTAAAAGCGAGAGCAATCATTTAATTGATGTCTGTGATGGGAATAGCTTTTCTAGGTGTAAGAATCGGCTTCCGAAGCCAAGGAACACTCCCTACTACACGAATGCTATGTGGATACCTTTTGGAAGTTCTTCCAGCTTTTATCAGTTTTGTTTGATTTTATTTGGGGTATTTTTTACCCAGCCAGCGTCATTTGCCCATTAAGGTTCCAAGGGATCCTTATTCCAAGAGCAGCTTGAATCAATCCAGCTTTGGCACATCAGAGCAAGACCTAAATGTCTCATTCTATTAGTATGTCATCTTTTTGGCATGTACACTGTCGTTATTCACGGCACTTAATTCTGTGGTCATCTTCTTTTTCCTTGTTGCCTTATCCATAGCTCATGTTCCTCAGATCCAAAAACACCAAGAAATTATCTTGGGAAAAGCAATAGAAGGCCTAATTTTTAGTGTAGAAGCCATCAAAACCTGGGGCTGTAGGGAAGAAAAGTATACGGGAGAAACACCAAAGAGGAGACTGGTGACCAATTCTCTAAATTCTGATGAATATCATTAAGATATTCCCTCTTGATATTTATCACAGATTATAAGAAACTCCTAGTGACTCTTTATCTCCATAAAACACTAGAATACATAGCTCTATGAAATTGTAGACTATAATATCCAGTTATTCTGGTACTATAGCTTTTATAGAAATGATACATCATAGTCATGAGAGTTGATCTGAAATTAACTTCTTGAATCCCCAAGGCCCTTGGAAGCTTAAATTATTGTTTCCAAAGACCTTTTAAATGATGGGCTTTAATTATGATTTTCAAATGACTTTTTACTTAAAAATTTTTGTTGACACCCTTAAGTCCTTCAGCATTTCAGCTGTGAGCAAAGGTAGCCAGCAATAGTGGCTGCAAATATAATACACAACAGAGTCCAATCCATACCGTTAAGGTGAAAGTCAAATAGCACCTATCATATATATGATGGTGAGTATTTCTCTTGAGCTTTCATTGGTGTTATTCTTGTTTCCATTAGAATTCTAATGATTTATCAATTCAAAGTGGATTACCAAAAACAGAGTTTAGGCTTCCCTAGAAAAGACCAAAAGTAAAACTTTAGACTGAAACATAGGCTCATTTTGTAGGTGGCAAGAGGTACCAGTGAGGCACTACCTTTGGGATTTTACTATTTTCTCAGACAAGAACATTGCAATATAACTAAGCAATTTTTGTTTCCTAGAGGAAAGACATTTCTGGCAGATGAAGCCACTTTTAAAAAGGTGTGAAGGAGCGTGGAGGGGGAAGGGAGACCGGGTGGGCACAGGGATATGTCGGGAGAGGGAAATGGGAACCAGATGGTGGAGAAAGGGCCTTGCAATCAAGCTGAGAAGGCTTTTATCTTGAGGATGAGTGTGGAGGTGATGGAGAGACGGGGAGGGAGATATTCACTCCGAGTGTGACATGATCAGAAGTGCCTGGATTTGTTTAATTTATTTAATCCAGGCTTTCCCCTGGCATGGCTGGGTCTCAGTGTCACTCTGGAATTCTCCCCTCCAGTCACTGGCTGAGAAACAGAGAGGCAGCCATGAGCCAGAGCGGGGAGAACCAGACCCGGGGCACCCTGTTACTTAAGAGGTCCTTTCTTTGGTAGTGTATATATGTCCATGCCACTCTCTCATATATACACTACCAAACGTAAAATAGATGGCCAGTGGGAAGCAGCCACATGGCACAGGGAGATCAGCTCGGTGCTTTGTGACCACCTAGAGGGGTGGGATAGGGAGGGTGGGAGGGAGGGAGGCGCAAGAGGGAGGTGATATGGGAACATATGTATATGTATAACTGATTCACTTTGTTATAAAGCAGAAATTAACACACCATTGTAAAGCAATTATACTCCAATAAGGATGTTATAAAAAAAGAAAAAAGAGCTCCTTTCTTGCCTTAGGGTACGACTACTTTGCTTAATTCCGAGGGAAACAGAACTTGCTTATAAAATCACTGTTAGATGACCTGTCAACATATTTGTTTGCATGGAGTCAGGGAACCAGAAGAGCAATAACTCCTTCTCATCATACATCTGTTCTGTGTCCTTTGCTGCGCTGAAGACACATTTGAATTTCCTAGCCAATTCTGACTGAACGGAAACTCAAATCCTGCAGATATGGACAGAGGTATCATATCGTTATTAAGGGACTTTTCTTCACTCATTCCTCATTCTCATTTTTCATTAGGATTATGCAGATGTGGACTTAAGAACTCTCTCAAGCAGGCAGCTATGTTCACTGTTCAAACGGGCAGATTATTCTTCTAAACCAGGCTTACTCTCAAGGAAGGAGAAAAGAGCAAAGAGATTCAGTTCCTG
The DNA here is from genome assembly GCF_005190385.1 of Monodon monoceros. NCBI lineage: Eukaryota > Metazoa > Chordata > Mammalia > Artiodactyla > Monodontidae > Monodon > Monodon monoceros. Next base: position 10,823,223 of record NW_021703771.1, on the reverse strand, counting down.
CCCAAGGCACAGTGTGTTCTCATTCGAGAATGCATCAAGATTTCCAAACTGGAGGGCTGTCCCCGTGACTGATATTTTTAGATTATACTGAAAAAATCAGAGAAGTTATCTGGAAAACAGTCAAACAAAACAGCTTCTCAATCTACACTAATGGAAACCCACATTATAGACATGTGTTATTATTAAACACATAGTAGGCAATCAAATATTTTTAAAATAAATACTGAGCAAATATTCTCTGGGAAATTGAATGACTTATAGATGTATGATATTCCAGTGTAAGGCTAAACTACTTGGACACGTCTCCCTCTGTGGGAATTTCGCAGCTTTGGCTGGGTTTTGTTTTGTTTTGCCTGCTTCTGTTTGCTTGGTATCGAAGATTTGAAATCTGAGGCTTTCCAAGTGCAATTTGTTCATTTTGAGCCCTCTAATTCAACAGAGCACACTTAAAACATGTTTTATATTGTTAATTAATTTATTCAGAGGCACTGTGTCAGCCTTTTTTGGTAAGCTGAAGAAGTAAGATACCTTCTGGTCTTCACAAATTTTTAGTTTATAGCAAAGGATCATTTCTTAGACAGTATGAAAGTGACATCATTTGGAGCACAGCTCAAATAGTAGCCCACTAGCTATCTACTCCTTTATCTCAGTACATTTCCAGTGTTCTCAAACGTGGCACAATTTATGCATTTCCTCCTGTCCGCCTCTAAATATATTCAGGTTTTCCCCTTCAGAAAAATCATGTTAGGGTTAGGGTTAGGGTTAGATGGTCGGGGTTAAGGTTACACACTGAATCTCGTTCTGTCCTTTCTCAGAGAAACTTCTGGAAAGATGAGTCTCTGCCTTTTGCTTCCACCTCCTCACTATTCACTTAAACCATCATTCTGTGAACTATTCACCTATGACTAACACCCCCTCCCCGACTCTGCTCCAGTAGCCCTCACAGTGTTACTAACGATTGCTGGATACAAAGCCTTTTTTCTTTTTATACTGTTTTTTGATGTTTACTGAATAGAACGCTTTTGCGTCCTCCCCCCTTTATGACTCTCTTCCCTGTTTCCCACGAAATTCGTGCCTTCTAGTTCCCTGAAGGGCTGCTCTCTCCCTTGCCTGATGGGCCCACTTTGTTTCCCGTAGATGTGGGTACTTTGTTTCCCGTAGATGTGGGTACTTTGTTTCCCGTAGATGTGGGTACTTTGTTTCCCGTAGATGTGGGTACTTTGTTTCCCGTAATTGTGGGTACTTTGTTTCCCGTAGATGTGGGTACCTGCAGGGTTTTCTTGCCTGCCCCGCTTCTATTCTTCTTTCTTCTGGTTCTAGCTCTCAGTTTTCCTTTAGAGAATCAACCTCCCCGGCGTCCGCAGCCCACGTGGTCCCAGAGGGGCTGGCCCAGCTCCTTGGTTCCAGGGCCAGGCACCTGGACCTGGCCTCTAGAGTCAGCATATTCCAACCAGGTCCTTAGCGCCTCCCCTACCACAGGGACTGATCGAGGGGTGGCTGTGTGACCCGAATCAAGCCAGTCCGTGGCAGGCTGGAACATTTGCTAGAACTATTGGGAAGGAAAGCTTCTTGTCTCCGGCAACGCTGACCTGTTAATATAGAAGTCTAGACCTGCAGGTGACAATTTTACTTCTGCCAAAGGAAGTGAGGAGAGAGGGAGGCAGGACAGGACGGTGTAGCCTGAGTCAGATGAAGGGGCCTCCATGCAGCAGGCAGGGCCGAAGCAGATGAGCTTGTCCTCAGGGCTGCCGTGGCCTGGGGAGAGGTCTTTGTGCCCAAGGGGTGAGGTTTGAGTGCTTGCTACCTTTATTTATACATAACTGAGTTAATTGCACATTCAAATAATTTACGTTTTAATAATTTTAACAACGGATTCACAAAGTTCCTGAAGATTTAACCACTGACTCCAACACGCCAGTGCCTCTGGTTTGAACATCCATGGGTGTTTCTTGGCTGAATTAATTATTACTAGAATGGCTGCCAAAAGGTTAAGTTTTTATAATTTAGCTCTTCCTTCCACACTTATTAGTTGGCCTTCTAACCGTAAAGAACAGCTTCTTTCTTTATTTATAAGTATGAACTCATCCATACCAATTTTTATTCAATAAATTATAATCCATTAATATCATAATGTCCACAGTTGGGCAGGTAGGAGGCCCTTTAAACTGGCATCTTTTACCTTCTGACATACCCTCATGATTCTTTTAGGACTTTCGGGATTTTTAGTTCCGGTGCAGGAAGGTTGTTCTCTGCATGCTTCCATATTGTCTACATCCCCTGTGTAGGTAACTATTGTCCTACTGCCATTGCTGCCTGCAGCATGGATGCCTTCTCATTTTACTTGGGTCCCCGAGCTCACTTTGCAGACGCTCTCTGTCTGCTTGGGCTGCTGGCCCGGTGCCCATGCGTAGACGCCCTCCTCATCCCACTTTGGCTCTGGGATCTACCCCACCCTGCCTTGCCCTTTGTGGACTTGGTCACTAGGTATTTTATGCTTTGACATATTGCTCAACTCAACTTTGCTGCTCTTTTGTTGAGGAATTTTGTGTCAGGGGTTGGCAAACTTTGTAAACGGTCATATAGTAAACATCGTTGACTTTCGGACCACATATTTTCTGTTGCATCTGCAACTGTTCAGCTCTGTCATAGCAAGTGAATGGACGTGGCTGTGTTCCAATAAAGCTTTATTTACAGCCTGCCCGCCCACAGACTGCAGTTTGCTGACCCTTGGTCTGTGTTCATGAGAGTTCATAGTTTTGTTCATGGTTTTCTTGTCGTGTCTCTGTCTATTTTGGTATCAGGGCGAGGCTGGCTTCACAATATGAAATGAGAAGTGTTCCCTCCTCTTATGTTCTGGAAGAGATTTTGTCAAATTGTTGTTACTTGTTCCTTAAATGTTTAGTAGAATTCACTATGAAACCCTCTGGGCCTGGAGTTCTCCCTCAGCCCACTCTCTTTCATAAACTGGGCCCTAGAGACTAGGAGTCCATCTCACAACAAGCAGGAGGGATGCTTGGAGAGACCTTGGGAGCGAATCCTTCCCTGACCAACAATTTTCTTTTTTTAAACCAAAGTAATTGACTACTGAAAGAGAACTTTTCTCTGAAATTCCTAGATGGAAGTTTGATCCATTTTGCATAAGAAATGAGCCAAGTTTTATTTTTCTAAATTGAAAAAAAATATAGAAATGGAGAGTAAAGAATCTATTATCTATCTATCTATCATCTATCTATCTATCCATCTATCTATTATCTATCTAAATGTTGCAAACCCAACAAGCAGACAAAATATAAGATATTCTGGCATACTTTTCATTATAGAGGTATTAATGGATGTGACACTCTTAGGTTAACATCTGAACTTACCATATGTTAAAATCTTATAGTGACATATCATCTTATGGTCATGAATCCTGGATGTCAGCTGAAATTACTCTTGAAATATTCCAATGAGAGGGAAGGGAGTCCAAGCCCTTCATACAATTCTGACAATTTGCCAATAGCATACACTGAAAAATGAACTTTCCTGGACACATGGATTGATTATTGGCTCAAGTGGAGACCATCACAATTCCTACAGGTAGCTTTGGCCTTTGACCTGCTGGAAACAAGTAATGTTTAAAATATGTGCATGTGGCCTGTAATAAACTTAAGAACATTCATCTTCCTTACTTTCTGTCTCTTCCCAGTTAATTTTCTCTCTATGTCAGGTGCTGTAATGAAAGCAGCTAAGGAAATGTGGTTACAGCTTGATACTGTATTGATACAGATACTGATACTGTGGATATGTATGCTTGTAGTATATTTTGGTTCTACAAATGGAATATGAGAAGCCAAGTCTAAAGTTAATGATCTTTTTGTTCTTGCAGTGAAGGAACCCCTGTCCTCTGACCAAACTGCCTAAGGCACGTTTGTGCCATGCAGTTTGTGCTCTGAATGAGATGTTTCTGTTCCATGGACTACGCCAAAATATACTGTGTTCTTCTTAGTTTTAAACTGTCAGCAGCCTAGCCTGCTACAGGCGTTGAGTGGAAAGACAGATGCTGTCCTGGGTATCTTCCTTTTGTCGCTTCAGTCACTCTTTCTTATTCTCTACCCTGCTGTATGGCAAGCAGGCTGACCTTTGGGGATTACATCAGTAATGTCTCTTGCTCTCTGGTTATGAGTTGGATTTGGCCCATGGGGAGGCACCCCTTCCTGTGGGTTCTCAACTTGCTGATTTAGTGCCTCAGCTGAGGGTCACAGCTCTTCTAAGATGGTCTTCTGCATGGTAACTTGCCTCCCCTTCCCTCTTGAGGCACAGGAGTGGTAACTAGAACGACTACTCCTGAGGCCCTTGGGGTTTCCCTATACCCTACCCACACCTCTGTCAACAATCCTTTCTTAAAGTTTTCATATTTTCTTTATTTGAGCATACCATCTGTCTCTTTTTTGTATCTGGACTGACTACAGCAAACCTCTTCAATCTTTTAATCTCTCTGATACTATGCCATAATACTTTTTAGCTTGTCTTCCATAGATTGAAATTAATTCGTCAGAAAATCCCTGTGGGCAATAAAAAACTGGAAGGTCAACCTTGTATTTCCAGTAGGCACCTAGTTTTGTGTATCTGCAAAGTTAAGTGAATACAAGCTGGTTAAATCTTGTTGCCCTACGATTCTATTCTGTAAGTTTACGGAGTTCACTTTACCTATGGCTCTATATACCTTAATGTCATGTTTGACCCTCACATTCTAAATAGAATGAGCTCTCCTTAAAGGCTATTGCCCCCAAAACTGAAAGATGAGGTAGAGTTCTCCAAAGTTCTTTGTGTGGGAAAATATAGGTCAGATCTAGGGAAGTTTCTGCAAGGATGGTGCATGTTTTTAAAAACAGGGTAAATGTAGCAGTTACAGTGAAACATTTCTCTGCATCTTCCCCATCGGATGGGAGTTCTTGTCCAACTCACAGGCCTGCTGCATGTTGGTCTGCTCAGAGCTGCATGGTGCTGGCTCTTTCCCCATCCTGTTGTGCTGGTATGTAGGGTAATATCTCTCACCACTGCAAACAGCCTCTAAATGTGTCTGTTGCTGGTTTGTTCCTGGAGTGGATGCAAAGTGAGTGGCACTGCTGTGCAGATCCAAGGTCTGTTGATGCCTCATATTCCCAGTGTCCTATGGGATTATTACTGTTTCTATTCTTAGAGTGTTTACCTGCTCACTTATCACAGCCCTGTTGCTGTAGGATTTAGGTGATGAAGTCAAAGCTCATTGGCTGATGGTTCATTGTCCTTGGACCACCCTAAGAATGACTGGATCTTTTGGAACACCTATGGTCCTGTCTACGAGGGGACCCCTGGCTGACCTGTTTCACCAGCCCTTAGAACATTCTGAGGGAAGCCTCTTTTACTCTGTAGGAGCCTCTGATATTCTATAGGGAGGCTAAGTGGCTTCCCTAATGGCCAAGCCAACTCCTGGCTGCGTACCTTTGTGTAGATTACATACAGTCCCTAACCTCCGCTTCTTCATTTGTAAAACAGAGTGTATAATAATATCTACCTAATGGAATTGTTGTCATAGTGGGATAAAATATGTACATGAAGCGCTTAGCCCAGTGCCTGATACAAAGTAAGCTTTCCAAAAATGTTAGTAACTTTTTTATTATTACAAAAGTGCTTAAAAATTTGAAAATTGTTCCCGTTCTTTAGAAAGTAAAACTTTATGAGTATTTGCGTACAAAAATACTCATGTGTCAATGGATATGCTTTCAGAGAATAATTGGATAAATAACTGAGCTGGTCTGAGATACGTTCCTCCTAGTCCCAAATTTTTATAAAAAAAAGAAAGCTCAGACCACAGATTGTTTTACACAATTTCTAAGAAGTAAGATATCAGAGGTCTGGCTTACTTTTCTTCCCCTCTTTGTTTACTACTCATAGGGAAAATTAGGTTGAAATTTCCTTTTCACTATAATTATTGGAGAGCCTCTGTTAGGTCATTTTGGGCAATGTTTTAGTAACTAAAATGCTTTTGACTCACATGAATTATTAGATCAGTCAGTTTATCCGTGAGCCACCTGTTTTGAAGGCTAGATGACAGCAGTGGGAACATGCGTAGGCCAAAGGAGCAGGTGGAGTTTAGGTGAAAAAAGTATCCGTGAACAAAGGCAACATATTGCCTTACAATGTATTTGTATCTTTAAATTCCCCAGGTAATAAGATAGCAAATGAAATATTAGCCTTCTCCTTTCTCTTTCTGATCTACAGAGCCTCTCTTCCTACTCTTTGAATTTAACGTTAGCCATTTGGTATGTGTCACTCCATGCTTTTTTTTTTTCTGTTTATCTACAAATATTCCCAGACACAAAGAGTTTTTAAAATTTCACAATTACACTATACACATTGTTTGGTAAATTTTTTTTTTACGTGAAGAGTATATGATGAATATCTTTTCATGTAACTACATATCGATAAACCTACTCTTTTCAATAGCAATATTCTATGGATCCTCTAAGTGTGATTTTATGTTAGTTTATCCAGCTCTTCCTCTACTGATGGAGATGGAGGTTAACAGTTTTTACTACTACAAACAGTGCTGCAGAAAGCATTCATGAACATTCATCTTTAGGTATTGGTGGTCTTATTTCTGTGAATGTAACGTTAGATATGGAATTGCTGGATCAAAGGTTACACACATTTGTAGTTTTAATAGATATGCCAAATCACTTGCTGGAAATATATTTACTCATATTCTCATCACCAGTATATGAGAGCCCCTGCCAATACCAGGCATTAGTGAGTGCTAATATTTGCCCATCTGGTGTGTAAAAAATAGCCTCTCATTGTTGTCATTTTTTTTTCTTTGCATTTTGAAGACAACCAATGAACTTGAGCTCATTTTATATGCTTATTAGCCATTCAAATTTTCTATTCTGCTTCTGTCAGTTATCCTTTGCCCATTTTTCTGATGGGCAGTTTGAGGGGCTCTTTGTCTACAGATATTTACCAATGGTTAATTACAAGGGCTGCAAATGTCTTCTGTGAGGAAATACAATCTTTATCAAAGAGGCATTTTACATTAAAAAATTTTTTTTAAGTCTTTACTGAATTTATTGCTTCTCTTTTATGTTTTTCGGTTTTTTGGCTGCGAGGCATGTGGGATCTTAGCTCCCCAACCAGGGATCAAACTCACACCCCCTGCGTTGGAAGGTGAAGTCTCAACAACTGGACCACCAGGGAAGTCCCATTTTACATTTTAAAGAAGTCAAATTTGCCAGTCTTCTCTTCTGGGGAATTCTGGATTTCCTATTTTTCTGATGAAGGTCTATACGTATCCTGTGTTATATGTATATAAAATTAGATCCTGCAATATGTGAAAACATGGGTCACCTTGAGAACATTATGCTCCATTAAATAAGCCAGCCACAGAAGGACAAATACTGCATGATTGCACTTATACGAGGTATTTAAAACAGCCAAACTCATAGAATAGAATGGTAGTTGCCAGGGGCTGGGAGGAGGGGGAAATGGAGAGTCACTAATCAAAGTGTGTGAAATTTCTGCCATGGAAGATGAACAAGCTCTAGAGATTTGATGATGAATAAGATCTAGAGGTACCACTGTGCTTATAGTTTACAGTACCATGTTGTACACTTAAAAATCTGTTAATGTCTCATGTTAAGTGTTCTTACCAAAATAAAATTTAAAAGAACTTAAAACGCACACACACACAATTAGATCTTTAACCCGTCTGAAATTTATTCATGTAAATGGCATGACATTTTTTCTAGATTGATTGTGGTTCTGCCAATACCACTAAATAATCCATCCATTAAAAACTGAAATGTCACTCTTTTCATATATTAAGATTTCTTTGGGCTTTCTACTTAATTCCATTTGTCTACTTGTCTATTTTCATGTCAATAAAATATTGTTTTGGTGATAGTGATTTTAAAGTCAGTTTTAATATCTAGTGGGCCACATTTCTCTAATAAGTCTCTTACCCCTTAACCTTCCTTTTTTCTTTTAAACACTTCTTGGCATTTTTCACTTATTAATTCATTCATACACATTTTATTCACATGAAATATATAGTTATTTTAATCTATTCCAAATAAAACCACATTGGGATTCTAATTGGAATTTTCTTAAATTTGTATTTTATTTTGAGATAAAATTGCCACTTTAATGGTAGTAAATTTTCCCATTTATGAATATAGTATGTCCTTCCCTCTGTTATTCACTCAGATTTTGTTTTAGAACTTTCAAATGCTCCCTATGAAGTTATTGTAGTCTGTTGTTATGACTTGGAAATATATATAGAAAATTCATATCTTTTTTATTAATTATAGATGTTAGAAAGGAGAACTGATATGATTCTTCCAGGATGTTGTGGCTTGGAGAGTGTTTGATGAGGGTGTGCCATATACTTAACTAAGTTGTCAGCCTTTTCAAAGTAACAGACTAGAAATGGAATTTATTTATCTGGAAAAATGCTTGCATCTCTGATACTTAATGGAATGCTAGTTTTGCCTAAGGATTACAGAATGCCAACTTTTGATGTGTGCTTGTTGGAACAAGATTGAATTTCTTCCACATTAATTTCTTTTCAATAGGATTTTTTCCTGTCTGATTGAAATAATTTGGGGGGAACATTTATTAAAAAACAGCATATTCTATTTATTTACCCATTAATATTACTTTGGATACAAAGAATTTTTCCTGCAACTAATTATAGTCCTTTTTTTTAAAGTTTGGATTTAAAAATAAAAAGTGATATTAATTACTTCATGTAACTTTTATACTTCTGGTCCCATGCATTTCCTTATCAGATTCACTAAGAGGGAACAGGAAAGGAAATTCTCCTGGGAGAGTCATTATTGTGCATAAATTTTCTCTTTTATTTTCTTTCCACAGTTGTAAGATGCAGAGAGATGTTTGAACACTCAGTTTATGGAGCAGCATCTATGATGTTTCTTTTTATCTCAGTTTACGAATCTTAACCTTAACTGTGCACATCCCAGGCCTTTACAAAGTGTTCCCGAGTGAGCCTTCCTTACTAGCAGTAGACATATGGACTTTCGTTGCCTTCTGCAGTCACATTTTTTCAGGGTGAGTGTGGAACAAGCTGCACATGTAGAGTTTTATGGATTAATTTAAACAGCATGAGGGCAGTGCCCAGACCTTCCTAATTATAGTACCTCATTTATTAAAATAGCAGCTATAACCATCGCTTTCATTGGAAACTCATTTTCTGCTCTCCATGGTCATGAGTTTGTCAGTATCTTTATTAAAGCCATTTTAATGCCTTTTAAAAAAGTCTTAAATAATTGAGGATTGAAGTTGGTGGGGGAATCTCTGTATTTAATTAAAATAGTTGTTCTATGAGACTGAGAACTTAAAGTTAGACTGTTGTCTGGAGTCCTTAAGGGCTTCTTTATTGATTTGTGCAAGGCAAAAACCAGCTCAAGACATTTGTTTCCGTGTTCTTGGGGGAGAGTATTTGCTTTATCTTTTTATGTTTATTTATTTATTTTAAAAATTTATTTATTTAATTAATTAATTTATTTTTGGCTGCATTGGGTCTTTGTTGCTGCACGTGGGCTTTCTCTAGTTGCGGCGAGCGGGGGCTACTCTTTGTTGCGGTGTGCGGGTTTCTCACTGCGGTGGCTTCTCTTGTTGCGGAGCATGGGCTCCAGGCGCGTGGGCTTCAGTAGTTGCAGCACGCGGGCTCAGTAGTTGTGGCGCACGGGCTTAGTTGCTCCGCGGCATGTGGGATCTTCCAGGACTAGGGATCGAACCTGTGTCCCCTGCATTGGCAGCCGGATTCTTAACCACTGTGCCACCAGGGAAGTCCTGCTTTAGCTTTTTAAAATTAATGATATCCATGAACTGGAGTACCAACGCTCCCTTTCATAGACAAGTACCTTTCTGAAAAGCATTTCTTGTATTTGTATTTTTTTGTCATATAACACTTAAGAAAGTATGGGTCTGATTATAGTCAGGAAACTTAGAGATTTCAGAGGCTCAAGTCGTTAGCAATCTGAACAAGAGCCAGATAAAGAGGTGTTAAAAAAGTTCACTAAAAGAAATTAGAAACATGGTATCAGTTAACTCAAGTTTCCACTGCTACTTACATAATTGATGAAATACCAGTTGTCTTGATCCAGCGAATAGAGACAGTGCCCCTAGTAGAAATTTAAACACTTTTCACCCATACGTCTCCATCTCTGTTAAAAATCTGTGCAAACTTCATGGAACAATTCCAAGCCACTCTACCAAGAGACAAGAGAGTTTCCTCTTCCAAAGTTGTCAGGCATAGTCAGCTGCTACTCTGAAACCAAATAATATGTGGCATAAGGCTATTTCCCAAGAAGACTGACTTGTTTTATTATCTAAAGTTAAACCCTTTCAAATGCCTACTAAGATGCTGACTGGCTCAGAAGCACATAAAGTAAATGCATGTAATAAATCCCTTATTTTGAACATGAACAGAGAACATAAAATTTTTATTAGCAGAAAAATCCGGTTCTTTTTATCTGACTAAACAAAGGTTCAAAGGGATTTATATATTTGTGGTTTGAAGGAGTACTAAATGTTTAATCTTCTCAGGGCATCCTCTAGTCTCTGGTCCTGAGGGCCGGGTAATCCACTGGTTCCTGGTCTCTGACCTGAAGGTCCATCTTACTAGGCTGCAGTGAATTGAGCTTACTCAGTCTTTCAGCATACAAATGTAAATTTGGGCAAATGCAGAAACTAATCTTTGAAGAAGATTTGGTCTCCAAATCTAAAAGGGAAAAATGTGTCAAGTAAAAGTTGTTCTAGGAATATAAATCAATATTCCTGTTGTATCCATCTTTCCTCTGTAGCTTAACCAAGCAGATGTGGCCACTGAACCAAAAGTGACCACTGGACTCCTGTGTGTTCCTAGAGGAAAAAGCTATGCCCAAATATAGCTGATCTTCTCTGATCAGATTTCATTTTGTAAAACTTAGAAATAAGGGGCACAAAAGGAAGCAGACAGTTGGGGTTGAGGAGATTGGAGGTGGTGACCTTGTACCATGTGCTTGACTGGAGTATGAGTAAGTGAAGGAAGCAGATGTAGGGATGCTTTAGAGGGCATTAGAGGGGATCAGAGGGAGGGGCCATTAGCCTCACAGAGCTGGAAGGTTTTCAGGCCCTCCCTCCCAGGTTCCCATGACGCTGGGAAGTGTCTGCCGTGCCCTAGATTTGTGAGAGCCCCTCATCCTTTTAACCTGACTTAGTCTGAGCAATTTCTGTTTCTTGTAGCCAAAGGATCCTTGACTGAAACAAAGATAAAGACATTATTATAAAATCCAAAAGATTTGGAGGACTGACTGATAAAAGCATCATGCTTTACAAAGAACCCTGCCCCATACCTGGGTTCAAGCTCTGGCACTCTTGTCAACAGAATGGCCTCTAGAAAGGACTTTAAACTTCTGGTCACAGTTTGTTTATTTGAAAAATCAGGGAGAGGAAAGAGGATTGAATTACACCATCTGTGAATTCCCCTTGAGATTCTACGTTCTTGGAATCTACTGATTTTGTTGAATTTCAGCTGGATATAATTATTTGGTTTCTGTAAGTGCTAGAGAGTAGAGAGATGAAGGTAAAGGTCAGGGAATCATGGAGGCCCAGGAGTAGAGGCTTCTGGATTGAAGATCAAAGGACCCTCAGTCACTGTTAAATATGACATCTGAAAGATTCTCAAGACCTCTGATTTAAAATTAAAACTCTCCCTGGGGATGGACTAGTAACAAGTTTTCCCCTTCCTCCATGGGAGATTATTCTGGATTATTCAGATGGGACCAATCTAATCACAAGAATCAAACATAGAGTATCATTCCTTGCTATGGTCAGAATAAGAGGGAGAAGTGACCATGGAAGAATGGCCAGAGAGATGCAGTGTTGTGGGCTTTGGAAATGGAGAAGGAGACCACGAGCCAACATATGGAGACAATCTCTAAGGGCTGGAAAAGGCAAGAAAACAGACTGTCCCCTAGAAACTCCAGAAAGTTATGCAGCCCTGCTGACACCTTGCTTTTAGCCCAGTGAGACCTGTGTTGGACTTCTAACCTACAGAACTGTATGATAATAAATTTGTGTCTTAAACCACTCAGTTTGTGGTAATTTCCTACAACAGCAATAGAAACCAATAGAGCGAACATGACTGTGAGTGTGGCTGTGTCTTACCTTTTCTCTAGAATTATATTCTTCACTCCTGATGATCAAAGTAAAGTTGGCAACAATTTGTGATTTGTAGTCTGGAGCTGTTTCCACTGAACCAGAACTCAGAAGGCCAGTGTGGAAAGAAGACCAGAGTGGAAGTTGGGATATATGGGTTCAGGCTCTGTACTTGGTGATTATGTAACCTGGGATGAGTCACTTAAACCGTACAGTTCCGGTGTCCTCAACTCTACCATGAGGGCTTTGGTCTAAGATAACCTCTAATTCCTTTGAGTGTTGCTCCTTGATGATTTCTCTGAGTGCCTGCCTCACCCTGAGAGCCAATGTTCATGGGAGACTCTAACATGGCCATCTCTGCTAGGAGGTGGAGTTTTACAGAAGGTTCCATGAGTAAGAGTTCTATGTGTCATGCTTAATTTTCAAATGTAGTTTTGCTTGCTTTGGTGACAGATGGATGTTTAAATGTATTTGTCAAAGGGAAATATTTTATCCTAACTTTTATGATTTCTCAACATGGAGTGAGATTTGAGGACTTGTATTTAGGATGTGAGACACGGTAGCTCAAATTCAGGACCAAACACTTCCAGTTTCATTTCCAGCAGAATATTAATTATCTATTCTACAGTTATTAGAGGGCAGAATTAATTGATCTCACAACTTCTTTTCGTTATGAAATACAGATATTTTGTAATATAACTTTCCCTTATTTTACCCCAAGAGTTTTGCCTTCCTCGTTTGCATAGTAATTCTTCTTTTCCTTTAGAACATTCTGTACTATGTTTTTGATGTGATATTTACTTTAGTCTACCTCAATATATGTACATTCTTGACTCATTTGATTACTTTCATTAACTTTTTTACTCATGGATTTTAAAAAACCTATCAACAAAACCTAAACCTTCCTTAAGTTCTTTTTAGTTATTTTGCCAAAAATAATAATTAAATGGTTGCTTGTTTATTATATGTTGGATGGCTTTGGTCACTGAGGTAGAGAAAGTTATCTGTTATAGTTTTGGAGTTATTTTGATACCAATTACAAAAATTTACTTTGGAAATTCTTATTCTCCTTTATTGTCAGGCAAATGAACATCAGGAGACTTGAATGCATTTTAGAAAAAACCTCACTTTAATTATGGTTTGATCTGAAAACCTGAAATTTGTATGAAATATACAAAACACACCTAATAGTTGTGTTGAGATTTATGTAAACTGTTTTATAATATTCAGGGACATGTAATTATAGAATGTCAATGTTGGAAAGGACTCTAAACTATAGTTATTATCATTATTTATAGACATTCATTTCATGTCCTTTTAAGTAAAATGTTTACTAAGCATACTAAAGTAATTGGATTAGAAAAATAACCCAAGTATAAAATAAGCTTAGAATAGACAATCCATTGTATCCAAACAATAGACACAATTATAAGGGACTTTATATTTAATTAACAGCCCTTTTTGAACTTAGACTTTGGATTGCTAGTAGTTCATGGTGACCCCAAGTCTAAACAAGCCATTAACTTGACTATTCTGAGGTTGACACAGCAGTGGAAGGAGCATTGGTGCTGGGCTCTAAAGTTAAGTCTTTCTAGCTGTGCAATCTTGTGTGAGTTCTTTCATTTTGCCAGTCTTTAGTTTTCTCATAGTCCAAATAAGTCCATTGATAACTGGCTTAGATCCTCATCAGTAATAAATTATTTAGATGAAAAGTGCCTAGAATATAGCAAGCATTCAGTAAGTCATTATGCTTTATGCCTATATTCCCTTTGGTTCCTAAAACATGATGCTTCCACAGCACTCTTTAAGAAAAATCTGAGGGCTGTTCATGGCATACACTCTATTTTGTGAGGCTTAAAGCTTTATGTCCCATAATGTCCTGCATGTTAGAAACTACATTTGAGTAGTGGATTATCTCACCTGCATTGCAGGCACGAGGCCATTTGTGAGATAATCTACATAAAAGTACTACAGATATGAAGGAGTAGTATTATTTTCGAGAAATCTTAGTGCACATTTATTGTCCATTGGTACCACGTGAGTACAAATTTGTGACATGAAGTTTTGTATTTGCTTGATTCCTAAGTTTATTTTTTCTTTCTCATTTATTTCCAATTTACGCTATCTTGCTTTATTTTCTATAACTTTGTTTAATGCCGTCACTCCACTTCAGATCAAGGTAGGATGCTAACACACAAATATATATATATATATATATATATGTGTATATACATGCACATTAGTATCATTATTACCGTTTTTAAAATTCTACACTACGAAGGAAGAAGTGGGTGAGCTCTGGAATTCTGTCTAATTTGTATGTGGTGTACTTCTGATTGTTCTGACAAGCTGGATGTAAGAGCTTTGTGTTGAAGAAGAATTTAATTTGGGCATCAGGCTGGAAAATTTCCCCTTTGGAAACACTGCATGCCTAAATTGTGAAAATAGAGACAATATTATCAAAGTTTATGTATGCTTATAACAAAGTGTTTGAAACACATTGTACATTAGATCAAACCAATTACCATTTAATTGCTTTGATGACAATTTTCTAACTACATGAATGTGGAAATTTGACTCAACAGACTTATCTCTCCCAGGCAGAGCATAATTCTAGAACTTGTCACGCATTTCCATCTGGAATATATTGCTACAGGAGAGCAGGGGGTTTTCTGAGGCTTGGGTTTCTTCAGGCCCACTGTTTTAGGAAATATGATGCCTGAGGAAGCAGTATCTCAGTTTAATGTGGGACAGAATTATTGTCAGAGCATTAGTACTTATGCTGTATTAGAATCTTAGTTCTTAGGACTCAAAGTGTAGATTAGAATCACAAAGTAGAGTCTGAGATTGAAAGCAGAGAGACTTGTATCTACCTTAAATACTTTTGCATTTAAGGTATTTCCAGGTACCGAGCTTGGGTATTCTATTTTTTTGAAACTAATGTTCTGATTGGCATTGGTTTGTAAAAAATGAGTTTAGTTATTGACTTTTCCATGTGTGGAATCACTGAAGAATACATAAGCTATACCAAATCAACCAATGTTTACATCTGATATGGAGAGAAAAATATAGAAAAATGTTTCTTTAAATTTAAATATTTACTTGTTTTCCTTAGATGTAACTAACATGTTAAAAATCTCTGTGATAGTAAGCTGTGACAAAGCGAGAGAGAGGCATGGACATATATACTCTACCAAACGTAAGGTAGATAGCTAGTGGGAAGCAGCCGCATAGAACAGGGAGATTAGCTCGGTGCTTTGTGACCACCTGGAGGGGTGGGATAGGGAGGGTGGGAGGGAGGGAGATGCAAGAGGGAAGAGATATGGGAACATATGTATATGTATAACTGATTCACTTTGTTATAAAGCAGAAACTAACACACCATTGTAAAGCAATTATACTCAATAAAGATGTAAAAAAAAAATTACGAAAGGCAAAAAAAGAAAAAAAAATTCTCTGTGATAAGAGATAAACCCATGCACATATGGTCACCTTATCTTTGATAAAGGAGGCAAGAATATACAATGGAGAAAAGACAGCCTATTCAATAAGTGGTGCTGGGAAAACTGGACAACTACATGTAAAAGAATGAAATTAGAACACTCCCTAACACCATACACAAAAATAAACTCAAAATGGATTAAAGAGTTAAATGTAAGGCCAGACACTATGAAACTCTTAGAGGAAAGCATAGGCAGAACACTCTATGACATAAATCACAGCAAGATCCTTTCTGACCCACCTCCTAGAGAAATGGAAATAAAAACAAAAATAAACAAATGGGACCTAATGAAACTTCAAAGCTTTGGCACAGCAAAGGAAACCATAAACAAGAGGAAAAGACAACCCTCAGAAGGGGAGAAAATATTTGCAAATGAAGCAACTGACAAAGGATTAATCTCCAAAATTTACAAGCAGCTCATGCAGCTCAATATCAAAAAAACAAACAACCCAATCCAAAAATGGGCAGGAGACCTAAATAGACATTTCTCCAAAGAAGATATGCAGATTGCCAACAAACACATGAAAGAATGCTCAACATCATTAATCATTAGAGAAATGCAAATCAAAACTACAATGAGATATCATTTCACACCAGTCAGAATGGCCATCATCAAAAAATCTACAAACAATAAATGCTGGAGAGGGTGTGGAGAAAAGGGAACCCTCATACACTGTTGGTGGGAATGTAAATTGATACAGCCACTATGCAGAACAGTATGGAGGTTCCTTAAAAAACTACAAATAGAACTGCCATATGACCCAGCAATCCCACTACTGGGCATATACCCTGAGAAAACCATAATTCCAAAAGAGTCATGTACCAAAATGTTCATTGCAGCTCTATTTACAATAGCCAGGACATGGAAGCACCTAAGTGTCCATAAACAGATGAATGGATAAAGAAGATGTGGCACATATATACAATGGAATATTACTCAGCCATAAAAAGAAATGAAATGGAGTTATTTGTAGTGAGGTGGATGGACCTAGAGTCTGTCATACAGAGTGAAGTAAGTCAGAAAGAGAAAAACAAATACTGTATGCTAACACATATATATGGAATCTAAGAAAAAAAAAAAAAGGTCATGAAGAACCTGGGGGCAAGATGGGAATAAAGACACAGACCTACTAGAGAATGGACTTGAGGATATGGGGAGAGGGAAGGGTAAGCTGGGACGAAGCTAGAGAGTGGCATGGACATATATACACTACCAAACGTAAAATAGCTAGCTAGTGGGAAGCAGCCCCATAGCACAGGGAGATCAGCTCGGTGCTTTGTGACCACCTAGAGGGGTGGGATAGGGAGGGTGGGAGGGAGGGAGACGCAAGAGGAAAGAGATATGGGAACATATGTATATGTATAACGGCTTCACTTTGTTATAAAGCAGAAACTAACACACCATTGTAAAGCAATTATACGCCAATAAAAACGTTAAAAAAATCTCTGTGATCAAATCAATAAAATATTAATATAAGAAGAGACTATAAGTAGAAGGTATATAATAGATACAGCAGAAATGTTTCCCATTATGTACAAGAAGTTAATATGTGTTAAAATTGGTATTTCAGTTCAGTGGGAAATGAGTACTTAGTTACTAAATGGTGCCATAATTGGCTGCTCACGTGAGATAAAGGAAAATTGAGCCCTTATCTTGCAGCACACACAAATGTAAATTCCACATAGATTAGCAACTAAAACATGCAAAATAGAAATTTGCAGGAAAATCTGGGAGACTAGATGTGTTAGTTTAGGGGCAAGGCAGACCTTCTCAACCAAAACTGGTTGAGAAAATACAAAATAAAATCAAATATGGAGACCTCTTCTAGAAATATGTTGCTGTTCTTCATTTTTACTCTTGAATTTAATCCAGGATCATTCAACTGAACTCCCTGGAAAACACACCACATTTGAAATTCTGCTCTACCCCCTGTAGAGCAAAACTGGTGGCTAAATGCCCAAGAAAAATGCTCCAAAATAATGACATATAGAAATGGACACAACTTTAATTAGTTTAGGTGGAAAGGAAAAGTCATTGATGCACAATTGCTTTATTTTCAAAGGAATATTAAACTACCTCCCTGACCAGTTGCTATGATTGATGTTAATGTATATGAAATATAGAGGTTGATGAATCGTGTGCCCTGAGTAACTGTGTTCCTTTCTGCCAATCCCTATGAGGAGATAGGCAGAGAGTACAACTTTCTCGTGTCCCCCCAAGTTGTGCTACTTAAAACCTGTTGGTGAAAAGAGGACCCATGTAAACAATAAAAGTATACCTTTGGATCCGAAAATATTTAAGCAAGATTCTCTTATACTGTGTTTTGAAGGAATACAGGAATGAATTCCTTCCTGGAAGGAATGAATGTTTTGAATTCATTGTGTGATAAAAAACCCTGGGCAGGTTTCATAGGCTGTTGTATGTGGGGAAAAGGTAGTGAGTGTGAGAGGCAGAAGAGACTTAAAGATCAGTGTTGAGGATTTGCCATCGCTGGCTCTTTGATTCTCTCCCGCTGTTATCTAAACTCCCTTGCCTTCCTCAACAACTCCTTTCATCAAAACAGCTCCTCACCTGGGTCCACATTTATCTTCATCCAGCTGAGACATCAATATCTGGACACATGCACACTATGTAAGTAAGTATATATACAATTTAAAGCATTTATAGTTCTTTTAAATTTCGAAAAAGATATTTATAAAAGTAAAATGACAACCGAGAAGTATTTTGTTTTGTCTTGCTTTCCTTAAAACTAAACCACTTAAACAAACAGAAGACACCTTATAAGAGAAATATATGTATATGTAAGCACATTTTTGTGGCAGAAAATGCTTTAAAAACTACTGCTTTGTTTTCTTTCCTTTTTCCCTGTTTTCATGCCACCTATTACACTATCCCATTGACTGTGCACTGATTAACCTGGAGGCTGCATTAAAATGGCATATGCTGAATGTTTATGGGACGCTGAGAGCTTTATGAACAGTTTCAATCTACGGGTTGGAAAAATGGTCTGATGGCCGTAAATGCTTAGTCAATTTAATGAATTCCAAGAAATTCAGCATCGAGAGAGAAGAGCAGAATTCATAAAATATATTTTCTTTAAAATCTCTGATCGACTTTGACCTGATATGGAAAATTTCAAAGATTAATTTCCTCAGTTTTCCCCTCCACAAAAGAATGAGCTTGACATCACTAGATGTAGGGAACAGATAGTGATCTTAGGAATATAAAGATTTTTTGAAATATGTGTGTAAAAGCACTTTGAACCTGTCAATCATTAAGCGAAGAAGTAATTAAGAGCATGAGCTTAACTTCACTGTCCTGTTTTGTCTACCATGGTCCTTACTTGACCATGAGTCAATACTTGAGACTTTAGCCTTTTTTTCCCCTTTTTAATATGGCTACTAAAAGTACTTTCTACCCATAAAGTCAGCCAACTCTATTTCCTAACTAGATCTTATGCCTCAGATTTTAAAATATCAAAATATGTGTGTCAAGATCCAATGAAAATACTTGAAATTTTAAGAAGGAGTTATTGGAAGTCCTTTGGGATGTATAAATGGACAGGATGATTAAGTTTATGTGTAACTTCCAATTTGGTTGAATGTCTGGGCAAATTCAACTTTTGTATCAAGTGAAATTCTGGGAGATGAAAATGCCTCTTATTGTGTCTATTGTTTATGAAAACTTCTTTTTTTGCATATTAGAAATAATAAGAGAAATATTTTCATGGAAGTAGATAATGCAATAATAATAGTTAATATGTAGGGAAAGATTACTATTTGCAAAGCACTGATCTTAAGTACTTTGCAGGTCTCACTTCATTAATTTCTACAATGTTCCAGTGAGATTATTAATTTTATCAACTCCATTTTATTGATGAGAAAATTAAAGCACAGAGAATTGAAACAACTTACTTAAGGTCATTTAGAAAAGGTAGAATTAGAATTCAAACATAGGCAATCTTGATCTAGAATCTGTGATTTTTACCACATACCATGCTCTCTCTCACATAATTCAAACTCAAAAAAGCTTAGGTTCAAATCCTGGCTAGATCTCGTGTTAACTGAGTAACCCTAGAAACTAGGTCTCAGTTTTGTCCTCTGTAAAAGAGGCAGACTAACACCTATTCTACTGGGTTGCTGTGAATATTAAATGAGATAATCTATACAAGTGAACAGCAGAGTTCCTGGCACAAAGTTGATAGCAAACAAATGCCAGATGCTTCTCCTTCCCCTAATGTGCTGGAGTTTAAAAATTTATGGAAAAAAAAACCATTTTTTCTCCCTAAATATGATCTTCATAAAATCTAGTTAAAATATTTAACAGCAGATAGCCTATTCATTCTCCATATCCTTTAAGATGACTTTATTGTGAGCATGGAAAATTATCTAATCTTTTTCTCTTGTTTCCTTTCTCTTAGCTAGCTACTGCTTACTGTGATGTTTTTATGAAAGGATGAGGTGGGACTGGGGCTGAGGCAGAAACATCAGAATTTGTGGTTCATTTTGGAATTTTAATTATAAGTCCAAGAATGCTCCTTTGATCAAATTTTTGTATAAATTTTCTTGAAAAGATCTTTGTTTACTGACTCTTAAATGAGGAGTTATATAATACAGATTCCACATCTTGTAATAAGCTAAACCCCTTCCATGAGAAGAGGGTCCCATATACAGGAATTCATGGTGAAATTGGTATGTGGAGGGGGATCTATTTCTTAGACATCACTCAGATGTACTCCTCCAGCGAGAACTGGGTCTGTTTATTTAGATGAAGGGTTCAGGCATCTCTGACATCGAACGCTGAGGGCCGCAAGTAGAGAAAAGTACAATTCACTGGGCAAACTTAAAACCACATTCCTCCAGCTGTGGAGCTCCTCAGTGTCAGGCTCTGAAGAAGCCAAGTTTGCGGTGAATTTCGGGGCAAAAACAAATCGTTGAAAAATGTGCCCTTCTCCATCCTCCTCTGTCCCTTACAACAGTCGAACTTGAACATCTTTAACGTATCCTACACTTATCTGGTACTGGGTATGTGGAAAAAAGTCAGTCTTGTGCACTGTTGCACGTAGGCTGTGGTTTGGCAGGACACTTGCGTGGGTTCCCCGACCACTTCTACCCAAGTGAATAATGGTAACAGAACCCCCTTTCCATTTCCCACCCATACACATGTCTGAAGAGAAAAAAGACTAAACAAAACGTTCTTCTTCTTTTTTTATCTGAAATGAAAACAAATAGAAGAATGAGTGGGAGAAAGTTCTGGTCAAATTTACTGTAAATGCCTCCGGAAAGAGGCTCTATCACAGTAAGAAAGAAATCCTTTGTTCTAGTTTGTGAAATACCAGTACACTTTCTGTGAATATTTAACCTGTAAGCTCCTCTCAAAATAAATGAAGTTCTTACTAACTCCTGTCTTCCCCTTCCTGCAATAGGTGCTGTGGGTCAACTGTCCCCAAAGAGCTTGAGATTTGCTTTTTTAATAGTTTTATTTAAAAATTTGTATTTGTCTCCTGGGTAAACAAAGCAGAAGTAACACAAATATTTGTATCTGAGCTTTTTCAAAATCCTACTAAACCAATGGCATGGGAATAAAACAGAGATAATAAACCAAAAAGATGAATAAACCAAAATGATGAAGAGGCAGAGAGAGGAGGTAATAGCAGGTGAGAGATGACAAGTTTTGGAAGGTCCAAATTAGAGGATTTCTAACTGGTTTGAAAGAAAGTTGCAGCTGAAAGGGTCTACAGGAGGGACCGCATAGGAGAGGAAGCTGAGTTTTTCCTGCAGAACCCCGGCAAAGGCTCGCGAGATGGAGACACCAAGTGCTGCAAAAGTCATGGGGCTAAAACTGGGAGGGTGAATTGGGATTTTGTGTAGTTCCCTCCTGGAGGGCAGGTGAGTACTTCTCCTCCACAAGTACAGAGCCCTGGGGATTTATGACTAGGGGGATGTTACACCAGATTAGTTCTTGTCTTAGAGAGATATGGAGCTGGAGTGAGCTGCTGGGCTGAAAAAAAGGAAATCAAGTGAAGTCTTTACATGGATGGTGAGTCACACAACCCCCAACTGTCTGCTCCCAGAACTCTGGTTGTCAGGCATCTACTTCCCAGGCAGGAGATGGGAGAATCTTTCTCCAGAGAAACTGAAAGGACCCGGGCATTCTGATATTTGGAGGAATCCCAGTAAGAAATACGTCTTCTTGCCTAGTCACTCTCTGGTGAAAACCATTAACTGACAGCTCCTTTCCTCCTCACACCTCATATTCTCTCCTCTTCACCTCTCCGTGCATGGAGAACTTCCAATCATCCTTGTTTATAGCCTCCCCTTAAACATGAACTGATAGCCAAGGATCGCCAAGAAATATTCAGTAAAAGCCTCCTTCATTGACTAGAGACTATAACAAGTAAACAGGAAAAGGGAAATAAATACAATGAAGGGAAAAGGAAAAAAATCTTAAAAAAAACAAAACCAAACAAACTCCTAGAGTTAATATCCTCAGAGAGACAAAACTCACTGCATCCATAGTATTGGAATAGGATGCTGGAAAGAATAATATTGAGGAGCAGAAAACTCATGAGTGTTAAAAATATAATACTCCAAATTAAAATTAAATAGAAGACAAAGTTGAAGAAATGCCTAAGAAAGCAGAATGACACACAGAGAAATAGATAAGGAAAGAAGATATGAAAACTTGTAGCTCAATCTAGGTTCTAAGAAGTCCTTGGAAGGCAACATTCACTCAAGAGAAATTATAGAGGACAGGAAAACTGGAAGAAATTTCAAATAATCAATACAAGGACATAAATTTCCAGATTAAAGGGTTTATCAAGTATCCAGAATAAAAAAAAAGACCCACCCTAAGATTTATTAGGAAATAGAAGATTCTGAAAAAATCTAGGTTGATGATATGTCATATTTTCAACCTAGGGCTAAGTATGCCATGGGTTGCTCAAAGAAACTGAACTGAAGAAAAATGAAGAAATACTTTCAAAATTATGAGGGAAAAAATATCCTTCCTAGAAATTATAGTACTATTTAGATTATTCAAGCTCTTGAAAAATCATCTGTCCTGCATGATTTTTCACTGAAGGATATAAGAGATAGAGAAGTATGGGACCCAGAATATTAAGAGACAGACAATTCTCAGGATGATGGCCAAGGGAAGTCTGGCAGTGAAGGTTATTCCAGTGAAGAGTCAGCTAGTATAGACTTCCCCCACAAAAAGTGACATGATAGAAAGAAGTGCTCAAAAGAGCACTTTTGGCAGAAGGCTGCAGGTAGATTGAATGGAGAAGAGCTAGGATGCTGATGTAATAATATAGGCATAAAGAGGGTTTTAAATGTCCCAATCCACATTTCCTTGCATTTAGCAAACATGATTTTGCTAAAAGAAAGAATACCGTAACATAACCTGTAGTTTTTGTTTGTTTTAAAATCCTTGAAATCCAACCAGAAACGCAAAAAACAAAGGAGCAGAAAAGTGAGTGAAATAGAGGCTATAAGCCGAAGTAAAGGAATGAATAGATTAATTCAGAACACGGGATGTAAGAAGAAAGCAACTTTAAACAGCAAAGGCAACAAATAATTTGGTGAGAACATCCTTTAGGTAAACACGGCTGTCAGAGAACAGGGGAATTCAAAGTGAAACTACTTTCTAGGATGAGTAATATGAGGGAAAACTATAATGTAGGTTAAACTTTTAATATACTTTTGGTCTAGGAATAGAATGTTACTATAATTCCTTCATAATTTGGATTGTTTAGATAGGGTTTTTATTGCATATCTACTGTGGTCTTTGTTTTTGACTGTGAGGAAAACAGAAATGCTGTTTTCAGAATTGGAGTGAGATAAAAAATAATATATGATCATCGTATAAGCTTATAAGAGTAAGTAGAAACACAGATGGTGCAAATAATTTGTTTGTAAAGATCCATATTACATGTGCAGATACACACACACAAACACTTCTGTGTCAATGAAGTAACCAAGTCACTCACAGGCCAATAAAAGTTAAGCAAATTTAAAAAACCAAACAACAACCAAAAAACAGGTTTTAATTTTTTAAAAACTGAAATGCAACTAATAACTTTCTGGAAGTTCTTTCAGTGTTCTGCATCTCTTTCTGCAACAGTGCAGGAGGCATTTTGGCCCTCAATTTTTTAATTCTTAAAGGACACAACTTTCAGTTAAAATAGAATAATGAACAATTATTTTGAATAGGTAATTTTAAAGGGATTTCTTTGACCACTTTATTGCATTTTTTTTTCTTGAAGAGGGTAATATAACATTCGTGATGAACTATTTCTGGCTGTCATTTCTCCAGACTGGTTTTGGGGAATTTTATAAAACATTTAAAGAAGAGTTAACACCTATTCTTCTTAAACTATTCCTAAAAATTAAAGAGGAAGGAATGCTTCCAAACTCATTTTATAAGGCCTGCATCACCCTGATAGCAAATGCAGACAAAGAAACAACAACAACAAAAGAAAATTGCAGGCCAATATCACTAATGAACATAGATGCAAAATCCCTCCACAAAATATTAGCAAATAGAATTAAACAATAGATGAAAAGGAACATAGACCATGATCAAGTAGGGTTTATCCCAGGGATGCAAACATGGCTCAATATCCACAAATCAACCCACGTGATACACCACTTTAACAAAGTGAAAAATAAAAATCATATGGTCATCTCCATAGACGCAGAAAATGCCTTTAACAAAATTCAGCATTGATTTATGATAAAATCTCTCAACAAAGTAGGTATAGAGAAAACATACTTCAACATCATAAAACCCTTTTATGACAAACCTACAGCCAACATCATACTCAACAGTGAAAAGCTAAAAGCATTCCCTCTAAGATCAGGAATAAGACAAGGATGCCCACTCTCACCACTTTTATTCAACATAATATTGGAAGTTCTGGCCACAGCAATCAGAGAAAAAAAAGAAATGAAAGAAATCCAAATTGAAAAGGGAGAAGTAAAGCTGTCACTGTTTGCAGATGACCTGATACTATATATAGAAAACCCTAAAGAGGTCACCAAAAACTATTAGAAGTAATAAATGAATTCAGTAAAGTCTCATTATACAAAATTAATATACAAAAATCTATTGCATTTCTGTACACTAAAAGTGAACTATCAGAAAGAGAAGTTAAAAAAAACTCATTTACAACTGCATCAAAAAGAATAAAACACCTAGGAATAAACCTAATGAAAGAGGTAAAAGGCTTGTAGTTGGAAGACTATAGGACACTGATGAACGAAAATGAAGATGACACAAATGGGAAGATGTATACCGTGCTCATGGATTGAAAGAATTAATATTGCCAAAATGACCATACTCCTCAAGGCAATCTACAGATTTAATGCCATCCCTATCAAAATACCAATGGCATTTTTTCCACAGAACTAGAATAAGTAATTCTATGTTTTTTTAATAGAAACACAAAAGCCTCTGAAAACAATTTGAGAAAAGGAGAAAAGCTGGAGGTGTCATGTTCCCTGCTTTCAGACTATACTACAAAAATACAGTAATCTAAACAGTATGGTACTTGCACAAAAACAGACACATAGATCAATGAATGGAACAGAATACAGAGCCCAGGAATAAACTCACACTTATTTGATCAATTAATCTGTGACAAAGGATGCAAGAATATAAAATGGGGAAAAGACAGCCTCTTCAATAATGATGCTGGGAAAATTGGACAGCTACATGAAAAGAATCAAACTGGACTACTCTCTCATACTACATACAAAAATAACCCCTAAATTGATTGTGGACTTAAATGTAAAACCTTGAACCATAAAACTACAAGAAGAAAACATAGGGAGCACACTCTTTGATGTCAGTCTTAGCAATACTGTTTGGATCAGTCTACTCAGGCGAGGGCAACAAAAACAAAATAATCAAATGGGACTATATCAAACTAAAAGGCTTTTGCACAGCAAAGGAAATATCAACAAAATGAAAAGGTAAGTTACTGAATGGGATAAGATATTTGTGAATGCTGTATCTGATAAATGGTTAATATCCAAAATACACAAAGAACTCACATAACTCAAAATACAAAACAAAGAATCCAATTAAAAAAAATGACAGAGGACCTAAGTAGACATTTTTCCAAAGTAGACATACAGATGGCCAACAGACACATGAAAAGATGCTCAACATCACTAATTTTCAGGGAAATGCTAATCAAACCACACTGAGATACCACCTAACATATGTCAGCATGGATACCACCAAAAAGACAGAAAACAGTGTTGTTAATCATATGGAGAAAAGGGAACACTTGTGCACTGATGTTGGTATTATAATCTTGTATTTTTACTATGGAAAGCAATGTCCATGTCCCTCAGAAAATTGAAAATAGACCTGCCATAAGATCCAGGAATTTCACTTCTGGGTATTTACCAGAAGAAAACAAAAGCACTAATTCAAAAAGATATATGCACTCCAATGTCTATTGCAGCACTACTTATAATAGCCAAGATGTGGAACTTATCTAAGTGTGTATCAATAGATGAATGGATAAAGAAAGTGTGGTATATATATACACACACACACACACACACACACACACACACACACACACACACACACAATGGAATATTACTCAGCCATTAAAAAAAGGAAAACTTGCCTTTTTAAATACAGTGTTTCTTGGTGTGGATCTCTTTGGATTCATCTTGTCTGAGACTCTCTGTGATTCCTGGACCTGGATGTCTGTTTTCTTTCCCAAGTTAGAGAAGTTTTCATCTATTATTTCTTCAAATAAGTTCTTTGGCCCTTTCTCTCTCTTCTCTCCTTCTGGATTTCCTATAATGTTAATGTTATTATGCTTGATGTTATCCCTAAGTTCTCTTAAACTATTCTCATTTTTCAAAATTTTTTCTTTTTTCTGTTCAGCTTGGATAATTTCCACTACTCTGTCTTCCAGTTTGCTGATCTATTTCTCTGTGTCGTATAGTCTATTGTTGATACGTCCTGGTGTATTTTTTGTTTCAGTTATTGTATTCTTTAGCTCTGTTTGGTTCATCTTTATATTTCTAACTCTTTGTTAAACTCTCTCTGTGTTCACGCATTTTCTCCTGATTTTTGATCATTAACTTGAACTCTTTAGCTGGTAGATTGCTTATTTCCACTTCCTTTAGTTCTTTTTCTGAGGTTTAATCTTGTTCTTTCTTTTGAAATATATTCCTCTGTCACATCGTTTTGCCTAATCCTCTGTGTTTATTTCTGTATGTTAGTAGGTCATTCACATTTTCTGATCTTGAAGAAGTGGCCTTATGCAGGAGATATCCTATGGGACCCAGCAGTACACTCTTCTCCACTCATCAGAGCTACATGTCCTTTTATGGGCTGCATGAGCCCTTCATTTGTGGTGGGGCTGACTATTATGGGTGTAGTAGTAGGCACAACTTGCCCTTGGCTTGAAGACTGCCAAGCCATGCCTTATGTGGTGGTTGCCAGCCTGCTGGTAGACGGGGCAAGGTGCCTGAGTGGCTGGGTACAAGGCCTGAGTTAGCCTGGGCTGGTGCTGGCCCATAGGTGGGCTGGGCGTTGAACTGGGACTGCTTCTGGCACACCTGCTGGTGGGTCAGCTCCTGGTTCAAAAAGGTCAGAGTAAGGACTCAAAAATGGCACTTGCCAGCAACAGTGTCCTAGAATGAGCTCCTGCAAATGGCTGCCATCAGTATCTATGTCCCCAGGGGGAGTCTCCTGTCAGTCTGGGAGACTCTTCAAGATCAGCAAGTGGGTCTGACCCAGGCTCCTTTCACATTACTGCCTCTGCACTGGAACTTGGAACGTGGGAGATTCTGTACATGCCCTTTAAGAGTGGAGTCTCTATTTCTTTCTTTTTTTTTTTTTCGGTATGCGGGCCTCTCTCCCATTGCGGAGCACAGGCTCAGCGGCCATGGCTCATGGGCCCAGCCGCTTCGCGGCATGTGGGATCTTCCCGGACTGGGGCACGAACCTGTGTCCCCTGCATTGGCAGGCGGACTCTCAACCACTGCGCCACCAGGGAAGCCCATGGAGTCTCTATTTCTTATAGCCCTCTGGATCTCTCATAGCAGGGCTTGCTGGCTTTCAATGTCAAATGTTCTGGGGATTTGCCTTCCCGATGCAGGTCTGCTGGCTAGGGAGCCCGATGTGCAGTTTGGATCCCTTGCTACTTGGGGAGAACCTCTGCAATTGCAATTATCCTCCTGTTTGTGGGTCATTTACCTGGGGGTGAGAGTCTTGACTATATTGCCCCACCTACCCATCTCATTCTGGTTTCTTCTTTATATTTTATATTATGGAAAATCTTCTTGCAAGTTCTCAGGTTGTTCTCATAGATAGTTTCTCTGTAGTTAGTTGTAAATTTGGTGTGCATGTGGGTGGAGGTGAGCTCAGAGTTTTCCTATGCCACCATCTTGGCCACACTCAAACAAATGCTTTTCTTTGGCTATTTAATTAAGATGACCAATGGACACTCATCATACTATATATATTGCAGAAATGTAGTAGGTAAAATCACATTTTGATAAATCACAATATATTATAAAAGCATAAGGGGCACAAGATATTAAACAGGTCCCAAGTTTGGTTACATTTTTAATGTGGATGCCACTTTCTAACTGGCTTTCTTTAAATCTAGATTTTTGTCAGCTAGCTTCATCACATGGATGGTGCATATCCTCTTGAAAGAAAATCCAAGAGATAATCCTATAACTTAAAAAAAATCAAATTAATTTTAAGTGAGGCTGTCAATAAAATGTAAATTAATTTCACATTGCGTGAAATTAATATAATGGAAGTTATTGCTCAATTGCTGTTTTATTGATATGCAGTTCACAAAAGATTTAAGCATATCAACCAGAACAGAAGTATTTATTAAAGAAATGCAGTTATGGAAGCATAGTGAGTGGTATTTAGCCAAAAATATTGGATATATTCAAAATCTAAAAAATTAAGGGCAGGAGAATCTGATTTACCCAGACACTAACTCTCAACATGTCAGAGTCAGTGTCTTCTATTTAATCAAAAATTCCTGTATTTAATATAAGCAAGGATTGTAGCACTTCTGGTGGGGAGCATGTGATTGTCAGTGTAAACTCACATCCACTTTTGAGAACAGAGCCAGGCAGGATGAAAGAATTAAAGAGTGAATTTCTTCAATTCAGCCTAATAGCTGGCTAAATCTGAGTTTTAATTAACCCATGTTATTTATATTTTCACAAAATGGTAGCTGAAAGCCTTTAGGTAAAAATGGAAATACTTACTGCAAATCAATATGGAGATTGTTAACTATAACTTACTTACTTTCACATGAACATTTCTTCTTGTTCTGCTCCCTTGGAAATATATAATTTTATGCATAGTCCCTGGCACTCTTATCGCCATTAACCTCTCCTCTTCTGAAACAAATGTCCTATTGTAGTATTTTAAAACACCTCACAATTGAAAAGATATTTTTAAAAAGCTCAGCAAGCCTACTTTTGCTAGCTGTAAACTTGTTCTCAGAATAGAAAAACAAAAAGTCATATGTACGCTAGGTAAGAAGTAGAAAAGATTTTAAAAGCAATTAATAGTAGACATTTAAAATTGTTTCTCTTGTGGGCATTTTGGTAGTTCCTTCTGAGGACCCACTTTAAATGTTTATCTGTCCTTATATTGTAGTCAGTGCATCTTCCTCTACTGAGCACTCTCCTCTCATCTTCTGATTTTCTAGTGGTCTCCTGGATGGTCTCTCTCTCTCTTTTTTTTTTTTTTGCGCGGGCCTCTCACCGTCGTGGCCTCCCTGCTGCGGAGCACAGGCTCTGGACGCGCAGGCTCAGCAGCCGTGCCCCACGGGCCCAGCCGCTCCGCGGCATGTGGGATCTTCCCGGACCAGGCCACGAACCCGCGTCCCCTGCATTGGCAGGTGGATTCCCAACCACTGCACCACCAGGGAAGCCCCGGGAAGCCCCTGGATGGTCTCTTTCTAATTGGATTCCATTGCTTTTCCAGGCATCTATCTTTGGCAAAACTTCGGATCACCTTTCTCTCCCTTGTATCCCTATCTTGTTCATGAGAGACATTCAGAATCCTTGCCTCTGATGTCAGTGAAAGTGCAACTAGTTTTTAATATATTCTGGTCTGTCTGCCTTACTACCTTGGGCTGATAGCTACAGCCATTTGACTTTAGATTCTTTATGTGTTTTTATGTATCATACAGCAATCCATTGTGATCCTTTCATACTCCAGGAAAGACACACTAAGCCTTCTGATTGGGCTCTTTGAAGTGCCTCTATCCTTGGAGAAAACACACACCCTTGCTAACTCATGGTACACTAGCAGCTTTCTTGAAAGGAATTTCTATCTTAAAAAAAACCCTCTAACTCCATCTCTTAACCATTTAAACCTTTGCATTAGTGTCCTAGGGCTGTTGTAACAAAGCACAACAAAGTGGGAGCTTAAACCAATAGAATTTTATTGTCCCACAATTCTACAGACTAGAAGTCTGAAATCAAGGAGTTGGTAGGGCCATGCTCCCTCTGAAACCTTTAGGGGAGTCCTTTCTTGCCTCTGCTTGATTTCTGGTGGTTTGCCGGCAATCTTTAGCATTTCTTGGCTTGTAGATGCATCACTCTGATCTTCTTTCTCCACAGGGCATTCTCCCTGTATGTATGTCTGTGTTCACATAGCCATCTTCTTATAAGGACACCGGTCACATTGAATTAGTGGGCCCCCTACTGCAGTATGGCTTCAACTTAACTAATTATATCTGCAATAGTCTTATTCCCAGATAAGGTCTTATTCAGAGGTGGTGAGGTTAGAACTTCAACATATCTTTTTTAGTGGGACACAATTCAACTTATAACATCCCTAGATACATTTGATTTATCTAACTGATTTTCAAACGCCTACTGTGAATTCCTCCAAGCTAGTTTAATAACTCATTTTGGTATCTGATGTCCATTGACCTTGGTGCCTTGGTTGAAACTTCCAATTTAGCACTCTGTTAGAATTGAATACATGTTGCGTTATGTATTTAGTTGTAAAAATACTACTGGTGAACGGTACTGGTTAATATAGGCTTAGGCAGTATATGAACAACTGAAGAATTGTAAAAAATTTCAGGAGACACTTAGGTGATTTTTTTAAAAGCACAACTTTATACTTAAAATTTTAATCATGTAACTTCTTCAATGAAGCTTTCTGGATAAATTCAAATATGTTATTGCTCGTATAGCAAAAATTTAACTATTTCAATGAGAAATTGATAAAAGATCAGAAAATACATTTGAGCAAATATTTTAAAAAGCATTTAGAAAAAAATTCCGAGTTTACAAACTGGACTTCTGTGGCCAGTGAGAAAACCAAGACTTCAGTGTTTATTTGGCAAAAGTTGAAAAGGGAATTTAAAAATTAGTTATTAGTAAATCTAGTCATACCGTTGGAAGGGAGAATTACTGGTTATGCTGCCATTTGTGGAGGAAGACTTTAGAAACAATGAAGGCTTCAAATATTGAAGATAATTTAAACGTTTAAATAGTGCTAGAAAGCTCTTAATAAAAAAATGTAGAACCCCTATTGGATTACTTTTTCATCCCATTACACTTCTAAGAGATAACTACTTCTAATTTTTAGCTATTTCTTCAAGAAATTATCTTCATAATTCTAAATAATGTGCATGTATAATGCTTTCTCTTGATTAAGCATTTTTATGCATTTTCTATTGACTTCCTATTTTGGTACATAAAGATTGAAACTCTGTTGCTTCTCACTTTTTCCATATCTTTTAATTATAGCTGTACTACAGTTTTTTATTAAATGTTTTCCTTATTATGATATTAAATATTGTTCACTGCTCAGACAACTAATATATGTAATTATGTTCTCTTTCTTTTACTGCTGTTTGCTTTTCCTGGAGTTAGTAATTTACTCAATTAAAAACAATTTTTTTTTATTTGCTGATTCTTATTTTTTTATTTGCTGATCCTAAGACTGAGTCTCCATACATTTTCCAATTGCTCTGTAGACTACTTCCCTTTACAATTTCCTATATGGTCAAATTGGCCAGGTAATCTGTAATTCCCAATTTTTCTTCCTGGGACTTCCCTTCTGGTGCCATCTATATTCCTGATTCAGTCTAGATTTGCTCTACAGGAGCATAGCTGTCATCCTGGGACTCTCCTTTGCAGAAGTTCCAGGAATTCTTTACATCTTGTCCCTGTATTAGATTCTGATTCCCTGTTTCATATCTTTTTTTTCTTTTTTTCCCTTCAGTTTGTTGAAGTACATTGTCCAATAGCTTCCTGAGAAGGGATACCCAGGAAATAAATAGAGACCATGAATGTCTGAAATTGTCTCCATTCTATTCTTGCACTTTCTTTACAGCTTAGTGAGACATAAACTTCTAAGTAGAAAATAATTTTCCTAAGAATTTTGAAGATGTTACTCCATTATTTTGTTTCCATCATTGCTGTTGAGAAGCCCAGTAACTGATTCTCAATTCTTTGCTTCTGACTTATTTTTTCTAGGATTTTCTCTTTTACCCTAAAAATCCATGGTGAGGTGTCTTAGAATGAATATTTTTTTTATGTTCATTGTCCTGAATGTTTTCAATTGGGAACCTTATGCTTTCCAGCTCTGAAAAATTTTCTTGTATTATTTTTTCCTGTCAGTTCTGAAAATCTTAATAGATTTGACATCCCAGCTCCCTAATCTTCTCTTCATCTTTGTCTACCTCTGTGTTTTACTTTTAGGAAGATTTCTTTATTTCATCTTCCCACTTGTGCTCATAATTTTTACTTTGGCTACCATATTTTTAATTTCTAAGGGCTCTTTTATAGTTTTAAATATCCCTTAAAAATAATACCCTCTTCTTCCTTCATGCATAAAATATACTCTCTTATCCCTGAGGGTGGATGATATAGATTTTTCTTTTCTTTCTGTTGTTTTATTTTCTTCTACTCCTTGAAGTCTCACTTTCTTCTGATTCTCTTGCATGATTTACCTTCTTCACGTAAGAGACTTTACTCAAATATCTGTTGGTGATCCCTGGTGTTCATTCACATTTGAAAGTGAGAACTTGAAGAATCAGTTATGAACCCTTTGTACATAGTTTATTTCATTGGCAGGGAGAACTCCTTGCAAGAAAATGAGCAGTCATCCAGTTTTGGGGTTGCAACCTACTTATTAGGCATTTTTTTCTGAGTATGTTACATCTTTCCAGAGAAGGGTAGATTCTCCAATCTGGCAGAACTCCAGAGATTGGGAGGTGGCACTCTGGATCTGTGCAGGTGAAGGTTCCCAAGGGCAGTTTTCATCTTGCTAATCAATGTGTACATTTTCACTGAGTACACTAGTTTTCAGCCTAGCACCTCATTCCAGTCCTCCTTTCTACCCCTGTTCCTGAGTCCAGAATGTCTCCGACCTCAGATTCAATTCATCTCGGAAACATACTTCCTTCTCCTATATTGATGGGGGAGTAGTTGTTGCTAGATGGGGGTTACAGCAGAGATAGGAATGTGGAGATCTAACTGCTCCTTATATAGACTTTAAATCTACACTTATGGTTTGTGGCCTTATCTCACTCTTTCCTTCTGCCATAACTGATGTCTCCAAAAGCAGGGCTGTTGGAGTCCTGCAGCCTATTTCTAGTGAGTATCTCTTGCTCCAGCCCTTTGGTTTAGAACTCCCTTTCCTCTGTTCAGGCGTTTGCCAGTCCCATGTCTTTTTTCGATTTTTATGTGTTGTGGTTATTACTTTGTTTAATTGAAAGTGGGAGTTGGCTTTTCTCTTTGTTTTGGGAAGATCTTTAGAAAGATCTTAAATCTGAAAGGCCAGGTGACTATTTGAAGCAGAACATTAATTTGAATGATACAAATACACGGTTAATTTTACAAATCATATATAAAAGTAAGAACAAGTCAACTCTCTAGTTGCTGGAATCCCTGGTAAACAGGGAGCCTCTCATTCCTAGACTTGTTAGTTTGCCAGTGAATAAGATTAACTGCCTTTCACTAACACTTTTGATTCATTATTAAGGACTCAGACATTTAACTGGGACCTTGCTATACTGTGTAACTCCTCATTGTTACTTTGTTTTGGAGTGAATTTTTTGAAAGAATTGGTCATTCACATAATTAATTAAAATATTGATAATAGTTCCATTTATTAAACTAAATGGACTCTGAATTAGAAAAGGCTTTTTCCCTCCAGAATTTTCTGGGGATACACACCAATCCAATGGCCTCTCTCACTATAGTTTTTCTCAAACAGAATTTTCAACTTTGTCTGTCAAATCAGTTACAAAGTTTGAAACTCTATATATACATTAAAAAAATTATTTCACTATGATATCTGTTGATTTGGATATGACCCTTCCCGGCAGGATATGAGATCTCTTTGCTCAGAAAATACTCTGGCCATTTTAGTCTCCCAATGATGCTATAAACTTCTCAAGACACTTTATGCATATTTGGCAGCTGTGATTTGAAAAAGTGGAGTGGCTAGCAATAAAATAGGAATTCAGAGTAACAGAGCTCTTGGGTGATCCTAAAAATAATGAATATACAGAATATTCTATATGAGACAATGATTTGAGAGTAAATCCTCTTCCTGAGAAGTTAGAAAAAGCCTTTCCCTCACAAACCTACCAGTGAATTCTCATCTAAGCTACTCTAAGATAAACCACACTAGTGAACAACCAGATCACTACTGAATGAATGAAAGCATTTCTATGGATCTAAACCAATTAATACTACCTGGTCCCAAATCAACTCCTTGGAATAATTTCTGCCAAAAGGTCCTCAGATTGATCACGCAGACTCTCCTCCTCTCTCACCCCCTCTGTTTTTTGCAAAGGCAGTTATCTTTATCTTCTTTTTGCATATCACACAGGCACCATTCTAGTCCAACTTTTAATTTCATTAACCAGGCTAATATGGTAGCTTCTGAAATAATCTTCACACTTTAAAAGACTTCTCTATACATCTCAAAACACTACGGCCAAATTTAGCTTCATCAAGTGTAACTCTGAGCATATAATCTTTTGAAAAAAAACCCCCAAACAACCCCAAAACCCTTTGTAGCCTACTCATTTTCTACCCAATTAAAATGTTATTTATTAAGGACATACACATATCTTTCCTTTCCACTTGTCCGCTGCTAGTTTTCAGAATATACTCTGTATTCCATTAAGCAAAATTTTATGTTCTTCTTTTGCAAACTCACATAACTATAGGATCCAAGCAGGGAAGGATTTTAGTGAAGCAGGTCTATACATTTTATTTAAACAGCATTATTGAGCTATAATTGATATACACTCAACTGTAGATACTTAAAGTATAGAATTTGAAGCTTTGACATATGTATACACCTGAGAAACCATGACTACAGTCAAAATAATAAACATGTCCATCACCCCCAAAAGTGTCCTTGTGCCAGTTTATACTCCCTTCATCACCTTCCTTCTCACTTCTCTTTCCCAAGGAAGCACTGGTCTGCTTTCTGTCACTATCTATTAGTTTGCTTCTTCTAGAGTTATACACATGGAATCATTCAGTATCTACTATCTACTCTTTTTTTTTTTGGTCTGGCTTTTTAAAATTCAGAATATTTTGAAATTTTACCTTCTTGGGTGTTGGGTATTTTTGTATATCTATAAATATTCTTGAACTTGGTTCTGGGATGCAGTTAAAACACTTGAAGGCAGTTTGATTCTTTTATGCTTTGCTTTTAATTTTTATTCGATGGGACCAGTCTAGAGCTAATTATTCCCCAACACTGAGGCAAGACCCTTCTGAGCACTCTACCCAAAGTCCTGAGTACTCTACCCAAAGCCCCATGAATTACGTGATTTTTCTATCTTCGTGGTAGGACCAGGCACTATTCTCCTTCTACGTGAGCGCTGGCCCTGTTTTCCCCTAATCCTTAGATGGCTCTTCCCCTGGCCTAGGGTAGTTTCTTCATATGCATGTGATGATTGGAAGTCTGCTAAATACTCAAGGGGGACGCCTCTGAAGATCTTCAGAGTTCTTTTTCTCCAAAGCTCTCCCATTGTCAGCACTCTAGCCTGCAAACTCTACCCGCTTTGGGCTATCAGACTTTCAGTTCCGTCGACTCAATCAAAGAATCCACTGGTTCCCATCCGAGTTCCCTCTGCCTGCCCTGCTGCCTGGAAACTCTCTCAAGGAAGTCAGCTCAGCATCTGGCTCGCCTTGGTTATTTCTGGTCTCTCATGGATTACTGTTCTTTGTCACCTGATAGACAGTGTCTTGAAAACCGTGGCTTCCAATATTTTGTTTGGGTATTTTGTTAGTCTTAGGCAGGAGAGTAAGTTCAATCCCTTTACATTTTCTAAATATCTCAACCAGATATGATCTCTTTAGTATTGGAACCCTCACAGGACCTTGTATCTCTCCGTAGCACTGTGTCCTGCTTCTCATTATAATTATGCATGTAATTATTTTATTCCTCCTCTTAGCTTTCAAGCTCCTCTGTGATGCTTGTTTTTTTCTCCAAATGCCCAATAAACAGATGTTGAATTCAAGTAAGGTAAAAGATAAGAGGCCTTAGCCTGTTACTTCAGCAAATGACGTTTTTTGTTTAAACTCAATAATCCCAGGTATGTGCTTAAATTATCAGCACCAGAATTTCCCTCTTTTGTAAAGTGGTGAAATAATGAAAGCTATTATATTTATTATATATAAAAAATAATTTTTCCTATATTAAATGATCCATAGAGCTAAGTTCTGGGCAGTTTCTAGAACTGTCATGGTTGTTAGCACTTAACCTGCTTTAAAAAATTATTACAGATATCAGTCAGATTTGCCATAAGGGGCCTTATGTGTCTGATAAGTATACTGACATTATTTTTCACTGCTGTGCAACTTGGAAGGTGACAGAGTTATGTCTCGTGGTTCTATCACAAGGCTACAAGGCTCTGTTTATTGATGTAATTTTTTGGAAGTGCTTGACTGTCCTTTACCAAACTCTGTGCGTGATTTAAAAAATATCTTTATTAAATGTATGTATCTCTGATCTATTCCCCAGGATGTGTATTATTGTTATAGGAGAGGCTGGGGATGACAGAAGAATCAAGAACTGGATGAAAACCCATTTTCAAGTCCTGACTCTGTCACTTAGTCACAAAGAGACTTTGGAAAATTAAATTAGAATATATGACTCTTAGTTCTTTATTTAAAAATAAGGATAATATTGTATCCTTCAAAAGGTTCCTTTGAGGGTCCAATGAGAAAGTGTTTTGTAATTTGTAAGGCATTCAACAAAGACTAGTTCCTACTGTTTTCTCCAAATTTCTGTATCCTGTCTAGAGCTTAAGTCCCAAAGTCAGCAAATCTGGCTCTAC
This sequence comes from Monodon monoceros, assembly GCF_005190385.1. NCBI lineage: Eukaryota > Metazoa > Chordata > Mammalia > Artiodactyla > Monodontidae > Monodon > Monodon monoceros. The sequence continues at coordinate 10,786,188 of NW_021703771.1, read as the reverse complement.
TTGCCAGGGTCCCTGTGACTCAATCCACTGGGAAGTGGGGGAAATGGCTTTGAAACTTGGTGCTCCTATTCTAGCAACTGTCAGCTTTCTGAATTCAGAGGAGATGTTTGTATTCCAGTAATTCACTTATTCAAAAATATTTATTGCACAACTATCATGGCGAAGGCCCTGCTCTGGTGTTGAGGATAAATCAAACAGTAATCCCTGCCTGCACAGGACTCCCATTGCGGAGGGGAGGGAACAACAAACAGCTTACATAAATAAGTAAATTAGATATCTTTTGGAGGTAACGATTGCTATAAGAAAAGATAAAATCACAGAGGATAAGGGGGAATCAGGAGAATAGGGTGAGGGTAGGTGTTGAGACTTTGAATAAGGCCTCATAGAGGTGACAACTACGTAAAAGCATGGAGAGGATATATGGGGAGAGCACGACAGGCATAGAGAATGGCTGGTGCCAGCAGCTGAGGTGGGAGCACCCAGAGGGCGGGGCGGGGGGAGGTTAGGAAGTGATGAGGGCCCAGGGGCATCTCACTGGCCTGCAGCCATGGTGGGGACTGGCTTTCACTCGAGCAAGGAGGAAGCAAGGGAGGGTTTTGAGCAGAGGAGGGATGTGACCTGATGCTTTAAAGGAAGTTCTGGCCTTGACTGCAATATCTATAATAAGCATATGCAAAGGCTTATTAAATTGAAACCATTTTAAAATTCCAATTTGCAGCATAGCAGTTTGGTTAAATAATGATGAATGATTGATTCTCAGAGTTTTTCCAACTGAAGGTTTTTATCTTTGTGTTTAGCCACACATCAGTGATGTCTTACGGGAAACCCTTGTGGTTGGTGTTATTATTCTAGCCAGATTTCAGGCATGGAAGCAGGCCTGGGATTGGACTAGAGGACCAGAAGATGCCCAGAGCACGATGCCCACCTCCAAACCTGTTTGGTAGGTTTATCAGCCTCTGATGCCTACACAACATCGGCTGTGAGATGGAGTCCCAGCCAGAAGATGTCAAGTGAATGTGGCCAAGAGTTTGGCTCTCTCCTGATGCTGGAAAAAGATTTTTTTTCTTCAACTTACTTACTCTCCTGCAAGAGTGTGAACTTGTTTTCTGCAGCCAAAACAAACAAGCTTGATGATGAGATATATATTATACCCAACCACAAAAGGAGGGAGATTATCTGAGGCAGAAAAAATGGGTTTGCTGTGGCCCCTGGTTCCTGCCTGTACAACACACCTGATTAACTACAAAGATAGTCCTACGAACCATGGACCTCTCTTTCTCTCTCTCCTTCTCTCCTTTTTTTTTTTTCTCCTCCCAGTATGAATTTGGGTGTGGACAAAATAATTCCAATGGAAGACCCAAATAAAGGGCCTGTGTGAGGAGAGATTACAGGGGCCTGCGTTTACACGTACAGCCCTGGGGTGTGAGGAAACACCCTATCTGTGGCAGACGGAACATAAATCCTGTGGTGAGTGAACAATAACTTATCTTGGCATGAATATCAGCCACATCCATGTGCAGTGAGTGTTAGTGATACACACTGACATCCTATATCCTCCTAAAGATGATGTACATAAGTACAGAGCCCTATTTCACAGTTTTAATCAGAAAGATGATTTCTTTTCCCCTGTAATGGAGTATAATCAAGATTAATAGATTTTCCATCAGAAGGTTAAGGAAAGTCACACTTTAGATATTTTTGAAATAAAAATACCTTGAGCAGGGCTCAATCTGATCCCTGAAGAAGATGAAGAGGGGGCATTTTACCCTCAAGCAGGCATTTGAAGTAGAGGTCAAGATCTAACCATCTCAGACCATTCAAGGGCCACTTGTAAGCTTGATAACAAAGGGTTAATAAAGGAGCACCACTTACGGGTTTGCAAGGACCATTGGAAATCTTTTTTTTTAATAAATTAATTTAATTAATTAATTTATTTTTGGCTGTGTTGGATCTTCGTTGCTGTGCGTGGGCTTTCTCTAGTTGCAGCGAGCAGGGGCTGCTCTTTGTTGCGGTGTGCGGGCTTCTCATTGCGGTGGCTTCTCCTGTTGTGGAGCACGGGGTCTAGGCGTGTGAGCTCAGTAGTTGTGGCTCACGGACTCTAGAGCGCAGGCTCAGTAGTTGTGGCGCACAGGCTTAGTTGCTCCGCGGCATGTGGGATCTTCCCGGACCAGGGCTCGAACCCGTGTCCCCTGCATTGGCAGGCGGATTCGCCACCACTGCGCCACCAGGGAAGCCCGGAAATCTTGTATTTGTAAAATTGTGAAGTGAATAATGTATCATTGCAAATAACCACCATGCTGGCATTTTTAAACTTTTGATTGAAGCATAACATACAGAAATAAAAGTGTACAGTTTTTTAGAGTATAGCTGAAAGAATTTTCACATGGTACATATATCCATATAATTACTTCCTGTATCAAGATGCTAACCACTGCAACCTCCCTTTTGTCTACTTCCAATGAGTTAACCACTATTCTGATATGTAACAGCATTGATTAGTCTTATTTGTTTTGGAGGTTTTATTAAATGGAGACACAGAGCATGTACTTTTTTATGTTTTACAGATTCATCGATGTTATTGTGCTGATTTTTCTCATTGCTGAGTGGTATTCCATCGTATGGATATCCCATATTTTATTGATCTGTTCTCCTGCCGATGGACATTGGATTTTTCCCCAGTATTTGCCTGTTTTTAATAATGCTACTCTTCACATTTTCATACATGATTTTTGATGCAGATAAACATGCATTTCTGAGAGGCATTATACCGAGGGGGTAGAATTACTAGTTCATAGGATATTCTCATGGAAAAATATTCATCTGTCTCTTCAATCTGACTAAGTCTCTGTGTTTATTTCTACATATTAGGAAGGTCGGTTTTGTTTTCCAATCTTAGTGACACTGCCTTACGTGGGAGATGTCCTATGGGGCTCAGAAATATACTACTCTCTGGTCATCAGAGCTATTGCTCTAGGGATGCTCCCTCTGGGGGGTGTAGTGCTGGGTCTGACTACTGTGGGTACACTGGTAGGTGGGGCTAGACTCTGGTCCAGTTTGGCTGTCAGGCACTGTCTCATGCAGTGGTTATGTCCTGCTGATTGTCAAGGCCAGTTCTTGGAGCAACTTGCTGCATGTGCTGTTAGGCCCAAGGCTGAGGCAGGTCTGCTGGGAGGCAGTAAGCCCCTGGCACTAATAGGCTAGAGGTAGGACTCCAGAATGTTGCTTACAAGCACTAGTGTCCTTGTGGTAAAACAAGCTCCCCCAAATGGCTGCCAGTATCTGTGTCTTCAGAGGGAGTCCTAGTGGCCTCTTGCTTTTCTGGTAGGCTCTCCAAGATCAGCAAGTGGATCTCACCCAGGCTCCTTTCAAATTATTGCCTCTGTGCTGAGTCTTGGAATGTATGAGATTTTGTGTGCGCCCTTTAAGAGTGGAGTCCCTACAGTCCTCAAGCTTTCTTGTATGCAAGTCCCACAGATCTTCAAAGCAAGAAGTTCTGGAGGATCATTTTCCCGGTGCAGAACGCCTGGACTGGGGACCCTGATGTGAGGTTTGGACCTCTCACTCTTTGGGGAGAACCTCTGCAATGGTGATCATCTTCTGTTTTGGGTCACTTATCAAGGGTGTGTGTCTTGCCTATACCATGTCTCCTCCTCTTGTACCAATCCTGTTGTGATTCCTTCCTTATAACTTTAGTTGTAAAGACTAACACTTTTGCTAGTCATCAGTTCTTCTCATAGAAATTTGCTCTGTAATCCCAGTACTGGGCATATATCCTGAGAAAACCATAATTCAAAAAGAGACATGTACCACAATGTTCACTGCAGCACTGTTTACAATAGCCAGGACATGGAAGCAACCTAAGTGTGCGTTGACAGATGAATGGATAAAGAAGATGTGGCACATATATACAGTGGAATATTACTCAGCCATAAAAAGAAACAAAATTGAGTTATTTGTAGTGAGGTGGATGGACCTAGAGTCTGTCATACAGAGTGAAGTAAGTCAGAAAGAGAAAAACAAATACTGTATGCTAATACATATATATGGAATCTAAAAAAAAAGGTTCTGAAGAACCTAGGGGCAGGGCAGGAATAAAGACGCAGATGTAGAGAATGGACTTGAGGACATGGGGAGGGGGAAGGGTAAGCTAAGATGAAGTGAGAGAGTGGCATGGACATATATACACTACCAAATGTAAAATAGATAGCTGGTGGGAAGCAGCCACATAGCACAGGGAGATCAGCTGGGTGCTTTGTGACCACCTAGAGGGGTGGGATAGGGAGGGTGGGAGGGAGACGCAAGAGGGAGGGGATATGGGGATATATGTATATGTATAACTGATTCACTGTGTTATAAAGCAGGAACTAACACACCATTGTAAAGCAATTATACTCCAATAAAGATGTTAAAAAAAAGAAAAAGAAAAAGAAATTTGCTCTGTAAATAGTAGTGATTTTGGTGTCCCCTTTGGAGGAGGTGAGCTCAGGGTCTTCCTACTGCCATCTTGATCACACCTTCTTCACAGTAATTGGATTTTGAATATTACACCTACCGTGAATTCTTGGAATAAATCCCACCTGATGACAGTGTATAATCTTTTTATGGTTTGCTGGATTCAGTTTGATAGGATGTTTCCATATATTCATAAGAGCTATTGGTTTGTAGTGTTGTTTTTTTTTTTTCTTGTTATAGCTCTGACTGGTTTTGGCACAGGGTAATACATTGTTTTCATGTAAATGAGCTTGGAATTGTTCCTTTCTCTTCTGTTTCATGGAAAGTGTTTGTGAAGAATTGTGTTAATTCTTCTTTAAATGTTTGGTAGAATTTACCAAGGAAACTATTAGGGTCTGGGAGAGTTTTAAAATTATTAATGGAGTCTCTCTAATTATTGTACGTCTATTCAGACTTTCTGTTTATTCCTCAGTCATTATTGGTAATTATACATTTCTAGAAGCTCTTACATTTCATCTGTTATCTAATTTGTTGTACACTTGTTCTTAATATTCCCTTATACTTTTTTTCTGAATGTCTATAGTAATTTCCTTCTTTCATTCATTATTTTAGTAATTTGAATCTTCTCTCTTTTTCACCTAGTCAGTCTAGATAAGGATTATTACTCTTTAAATATTATTCATTCTCTCTCTCTCTCTCAAGACTCAAATTATACATATGCAGACATTTTCACTATGGCCCATGTGTTTTACATTCTATTCTGTATTTTCTATTTTTTTCCTCTGTGTTTTTAAGTTTGTAAATATTCTACTGATCTGTCTTCTGGTTCACTTGTTCCTTCTCCAGCTATGTTCTACAAGTTAAATTTGTTTACTGTGTTCCTAATTTAGTTATTGTTAAGTTCCAGAATTTCAATTTTTGTGACTAAACGCTCCATTTTCATCTCTTTTTTTTCACCTCTTAAAAATATTAACCACAATTATTTTAAAGTCCATGATTGATAATTCAAAAACCTGGATCACCTGTGAATTTTTTAGTCTGTTTATTCTCTGATCTTATTTATTGAGAATACTGATAAGTTTTGATTGAATGCCAGAAGCTATAAATATTATAGTGGTTTGGGTGATATTACCTTATAGCTCACAGGAAGTCTTACTTTATCTTTTGACGAGCAGTCAGAGCTGGGGCAGACCTCCTTGGTGCAACCCAGGAGTGTGCTCTCTTCATTTTAGGGCATTAAGTATAACAATACATTTAACAAATAGAATCTCTTCATTTTAAATTTTGTAGGTTTTGAATTTTAAGATAAAATATAGGAAATGAATCTTTAAAGATTTTACATTTTACTTCAATATCTGTGGCTGTATAAAAGTCAACACAATGCTTGATGAGGAAAGATAAATAGAAAAGATCGTTATATTTATTTTAAGCCATGGGGTACTAAATACTGGAATACTGCAGAGCATTTGATGCATTATCCCTTGGAGAGGTGGTACTTAGCAGCTAGCTTCACATAGAGTAATGCTAAATAATGTTTGGCCATTAAATTGAACATCAATCATGCTTGCTTTGAGGAGAATATCTAATTTCCAGGATTGTTGTAAGGACTAATTGTGGAACTAAATAATCACTGACTACCCTAAGAAAAAATTAACTTTTATTGTATGTTTATGAGTATATGTTAATCAGTTTTTAAAAAATATTAGTTAGCATACTCTTCCCTTCCCTCATTCCTACGTTTGCCCTGCTCCCAACATACATACATACACACATCCATTGTTGCCTGTTTTCCTGTTGTTTCCTTGTTATTTGAGGGTCTGGCCACCAGATATTCCTTTATTTAACATCTGTACCCTACTGGTAGGTCAACTCATTCTAATATTTGATTATTCATTATACCTGTCCTGTGCTATACAATACTTATATTTTTCAGGTCACCATAAATCTCTTATAAGTTCCTATTTAAAATGAAAGGAAGCTTTTTGGATTCAATTAAATACTATCACATTTTTATTTTATAATTTATAAGTCTTAGGATTCTTTATTAGAGTACCTTAAAACAGAGAGGCCACAAACCTCTCAAAAAACCCAAAATCTTTGCTTCCTCCTTTCAAACACAGGGTTATTTTCAGAGTTAATCAGTGTTAATGCTTTTAGATGGAAATAGTCTCTCTGGAAAATGAATTCCTAAATTTTCCTTACAAGAAAGCCCTTTACTAAGTTGGTGGAGAAAGCTGACATTTAGATTGCACGTACAGCGTTAGCAACTGATATGTTTGGACTGGATTAATTTAAGGGAAGAAAAAATTTTAATTGTGCACTAGCCAATGAATTTAAAGAAGTGACTCGGCAAGGTCTAAGCATCGAGTTATCCGATATCCAGAAGAGCATTTGTTAATGTTATTGTGATTAAAGGAATGCAGCCTTTCTGTTGTTGTTGAAATTGCTTGAGTCCCCTCCTCTGGATTCTCACCAACCTGACAGATCTGTGCATTTTCAGTAAATAACCATTTTGTTTCATTGTATTTCCAGGAAGGAACTTCTTCTGAAACACAATTTGTGAGTATCAACTTGGTTCCATTTGTGAGTATCAACTTGAGAAGTAAGTAGGAATCACCATTTTGTGCTCTCTATGCTAAAGGAGGGAACTTTATTAGTCAAGTTTAAAATAATAGTATAAACACTCTTCACCTTATTTTCACAGGACTAGTTAACTGAATATATTTTGTTAGATAGTTTGATGAAGAGAAAGAAACAGTTTTCTTATTCAATTAAGGTTTATGATGGAAGGGCTGAAAAACTAAAAAGACACCTGTTTGGTTTAATTTTTATTGCAAACTTAGATCCTCTTTTTAAAAAATTAGTCATTCACATCTTTTCCACATATAGGTTGGGAAGCAGTGTGCTTGACATGATACTTTCCTAGTCCAGGGTGATTTGTTCTTTAACTACCCCTATTAGGAAGATATCTGGGCTCACCATGACCTTATCACCAGAGAAAGAATGTTTACTAAGAGCCAAGAGGTCACTTAGAAAAGTTTGATGGCACCACTTGGGATCAAAGACTTGTATTTCCTACAGATGGTTTGAGAATTCAGTATTGGGATAGATTCTGTCCGCGGGAAAGCAAAGCACCAGAAGCTCTAGATTTAAAACAATGAAAAACCTTTAATGCCTTATGAGGCACCAAAACATACTCTAAAGCTAGCCGTCAAAATATTACTTTACTAGCACCAGAATCAATAAACAGATCAACGGACAAAATAGAAAATATAAAACAGATCTTAGTAGGCAGAAAAATTTGTCTATTACCTATAAAAGTGGCCCCAAAAATCAGTAGTAGAAGGCAATGTTGGATTATAAGTTAATGAGATTGTGTTGTGATGATTAGGTAATATTTGGAAACTACAAAGGTAAAACTTTACCTTGTCGTATATTCCAAAGTAAACTCCAGATGGATTAAAGATTTAAATATAAAACCATTTTAAAAGAAAAATATGAATAAAACTCATCTGATTTAGATTAGGGAAGTCTTTCTAAGAATAAAAGCCATGAAGTGCCAAATATTTAAACTATATTACCATTCTGATGTATAAAGTTTAACTGTACAAAATTTTAGCTATGTAAGAATGTACCATCAAAATTAAAAGACAAATCAATGTGGTCAAAGGATTAATATCTTTCTTACAAGGAATGTTATTAAGAAAAACAACAAGGCTTCAATAAAATAATGGTCAAATAATGGGGTTTTTCCCTATAAAACAGGAAATGCAAATGTGCTATAATGGATTCTAAAAATGTTCAGATTCATTGGTAAGTGAAAATGCAATAAAAATTGGATTCCTATGTCACATATCATATGGAAAATGCTACTAGGAATGCTGGCAAGGGTATGCACAGGGAGACTGGCTCCATCCCATGTCAGTGGTAGAAATGTCAATTGTCATTAACTCCTGGAAAATTATATGGCAATGTGTGCTCTCTGCTGAGGATCATTTTAACATTGTAATTATTCTAGGAAAACATTGTTAAGAAATTATAAGGCTTAGAGTCAAATGCTGATAAACTAGTGGAACTTTTGCCTCACTATTCATAGTGGAAAATAAATTGAAAAGAGCTCTCCAACAAAAATAAGATTATCAAGTAAAATAAGTAGAATATTATATAGTTATTATAAATTATGTTTTCAAGTAATTTTCAAGACATGGAATGTCCTGGTATGATATTGAGTGAGACATGGCCGTATAGAAAATTTATATAGAGTATGCTATAAATTTTGTAAGAATTTTCTTGTGTGTGTGTGCACACACATATGTATAGGGAGAAAAAGCTGTTTGGAAATATATTAAAGTGTCAATAGTACTTTTCTCTAGGTGGTAGGATTACAGGAGATTTTGATTTTTTAAAAATATTTTATAATTTTTACAGTTGCTACATGAAGTTTGATTTAATATGTTAATTAGGAGAAACACCATTTTGAAGTTAAAAATTTAGTATTTACTTTGGTAATAAGATTAGTTTACTTGGAAATTTTGAACTTAAAATGTCTCTTGACGAGCTATGTAAAATTGACTAATGTCTTGATGAATATCTCTGACTCAAACATTTAATTCATTCCTTGCAAGCTTCAGCAAGCAGGTGACATCCTTGCTCTTCTCGCTCATGTTTATCTCTTCAACTTTAAAGTGTGGCAAGAATTGTGGAACAATGAATTTCTTCCCATAAATGGAGCAATACAAAAAGTAAAAAAAATAAAAATAAAAATCAGACATTCCCATAGGATTTGTCACCATGTTTATTCTTGGCAAGACACTGACGATTAGTAAATAAAGAAGTTGGTCACAAGGTAAGAAGCAAGTCTTTCTTCTGGTGAAGGCAACATTTATCCCCTCAAGGGGGGAAACTAGTAAACTGGTGTGGTTAGGAAACTACCTCATAAGCATTCTCTTTCTCCCCTTAACCTCCATCCTACTTTTCTTCCCCTCCTGTGCGCTGTCATATCTCTTGAGCTGGTCTGCCCCTGTGTCCTGATTTCCTCACCACTCATTCACCCTCCCCACCTCCAGCAGCGTGGCTGTCATCAAGCCCATCCCACTGAAAGTGCCCAGACCCAAATGGCTTGGTTCAGGTTTCTGTCTCCTGGACCTCTCTCAAACATGCCAAACCTCATCCCCTTTATTTCGAAACAGTCTCTTCCCCTGCCCTTGTGACACTGTATCAGCCCTACTAACCACGGGTACATTTCAGGGCTTCACAGGCTCTATGTACTGGTGACTTTGTAGCCTGTGGGACGGGGGCAGGCAAAATTACATCCTCTTGTTCTAGCTATCACTTCCATAAAGATTGTTAGTTTACGAATTTCTTCCATGCACAACACATCTGAGGTGCTGTGTGCTTAGCTAGAAACTGGATTTGTAGAGGTGGTGATAAGGATATGATGAAGAGTACCAGCCTTCAAGGTGTCTTAGATGGGTAACTAATTTCATTTGCCCAATAATCCTGTACAGCAGATGCTATTATTTCCCCCATTTTGCCAATGAGAAAATCGAGGCATTGGTAGTTTAAATGATCTTGCCTAGATCATGGAGTTAATAAGAGGCAAAGCCAAGATTCAAACCCAAGCATTCTGTGTTCTTAACGCTTTACTGTCCATGTCCTCAAAGAGGCTCTTACTCAAGTGGGGGAGTCAGAAAACTAAGTCAAACTACAACACAGAATGAAGGTTGTCATTACAAGGTACGGGAGAGATGCTGGAAGCACAAAAGAAGGACACGTTGTGTGGGCATTCTGCAGATACAGGGGAAACCTCCTGGAGTGGAGTTTGCAACGTGAAGATGGGAAACAGCAAAGATGAGCACACCAGGCAGAGAGAAGTGCATGTGCAAAGATATGCATGAGATGTGAGAAACATCCTTTGCATTTTGGAGGAACTGCACATTATGTGGATTTTCTCTCTGTGGTGGATTCTCCAGAGCAGCAGGATATGAAATGAGAGATAAGAAATGACCAGATAATACAGAGCATGGAAGCCACGCTTAAAATGCTGGCCATAATTCTGAAAGTGATGGAGTGCCGTTGATGGATTTTAAAATGGATAGAGACATGATGAGACTTTCACTTTATAAAGATCACCCTGGAATCAGTAGAGAGGATAGAACAGGTAGGCTGCACAAAGGGTGAGTGGGTGTTCCCGGTGAGAGCAGAGAGGGCTACAACCAAGATACCGCATTTAGAGTGGAGGGGAGTGTCAGACACGTACTTTAGGAGGTAGAATTCACAGAAATGGTATTTGATTATATAGGAGAAAAGAGTAAAGAGAGGAGTACGAGTCAAGGATGACCTTTATGCTGCAGGCTTGGGGGAAAGGTGACCCTAGTTCCTAAAATGAGGAAGAGAGTAGGGGAAGCAGGTCTGTGAAATGGTGAGCTACAGTAGGTGACTAAGGAGGAGACTGGGAAGGAAGCTGCAAATTAAGTCTTGGGGTAGGATGGGAGGTCAGGGAATACAGATGTGAAAGTCCTGGGTACGTGAAGAGGGGAGGCACAGAGCAAGAAGAGAAGTCAAGAAACTGATTCCCCAGAAAATATGGATATTTACAGCATGAAGAGAGGCGGAGACAGCAGCAAAGTAGTCAGAGAGAAAACTGTCAGAGAAATTTAGGTACAGTTTTATTAAGTCCTTCCAAATTCATAAGGAGCTGACTAGTCTCCTCTTACTTAAAAGAAGTCCAAATTCCATGAATTTCTAGTGGGAAGGTGTGTCAGGGGAAGAAGAGTTAGAGGTGATGCGGTTGGATTTCTTGCTTCTTTTGTTTTCTAAGTGGCAAAGAGAAGGCCATTCTCTAAGATAGACAGATGGATCTAGTCAGTGAGGTGCAGTAGTTTTACTGGGCTGACCATCAAAGAGAGAACTGAAAATGTAAAAACAAACAATGGGCTTTCCTGAAATGAGCATGGCAGTTTGAGAGAGAAATTTGTCTACTTTTCATTCTTTGATTCCATGTTTTGAAAATATCTTTGCTTTAATCACTTTTCAATTTAGATTTTGCCGTTAGAATCCTGGAATCACATAACAGTTCCTCTCCAAGAAATCTGGAAAGAGACTTGAAAATATATGTCTACACAAGGGCTTGGAATATGAATGTTCAGAGCGACATTATTCACAACAGCCAAAAACTGGAAAAAAATCCAAGCATCCATCAACTAATGAATTTTTAAGCAAAATGTCATCTATCCATACAATGCAATACTATTCAGCAATAAATAGGAGCAAACCATTTGATATATACTGTAGCATGCATGGATCTCAAAAATTATATTCAGAGAAAGAAACCAGACATAAGGGTTATATAGTGTATAATTCCAGTTATATAAAATTCTTAGAAAAGGCAGAAATCAAAGCAGTGGTTGACTTGGGCTGGGAATGGGAGCAAATGGGCTGAGAAAACTTTTTAGGGCAGTGAGAATGCTCCAAAACTCTGTAAACCCATGAAAAACAATCAATGACCTGTATACTTAAATTGGGTGAATTTTGTAGTATGTAAGTTCTACCCTAAGAAAGCTTAGTGTACCATAAAAATCATAGAATCATTCTTTATGGATGAAAAAATCATCTACCCTAATCTTATTTTGTTTCAGATTCTTCCAGTTTTTTTCCCTCTTACTGTTTCTAGTTCTTTCTAGTTATCCCCCCTCTTATTTCATTGACAAGCTTCTACACATGGTGACTTGCTTAATCTGGAGACAGAATGAATCATAGACACTTATAGACAAGTTGAAACATTATGATACTCATCTTTTCAAATGACTAAATACATTTGTTTAAATTGCATCTCCAGTACTACCTACAGGATATTTGAAACCATAAGAATCAATTTTTGAAAGCTGAGGCAGAATTTGTTATTTGGGAAAGAGAAGATGTATGCTTTCTGTTGATTTTCTCTCTTCCTTCTCGTGTGTAAATCCCAGTATTGGAGATTCACTAGGAAACTTTAAGAATCCTTGCAGGTTGAATATGTTTATCTGTGATTTTACTTTATAGAAAACTAAATCTATTTTATTCTTGAAATGTAACTTTTTGTGTGTGTGTGTGAATCTTACAAATATAAACTGTCAAAGAGAAGGACCTTGAAAATCATATGTATTGTCCCATGCTCTCATTTACCTATGAGTCTCACAGGTTATGAATGCTAGAAAAAAAAGAGTCCACGTATTAGTTTAAAATTCTTAAGTGGTTTTATGATGTTCTTCAAAAATTTCATTCTAATTACCTAATACTCACATCTCTTGAGAGTTGGATCTGTTTATCTAAATTCCAATTAGAAATGTTCATTTGGTTGATCTATGGATACCTCTTCCTCCAAGGGTCTAAAGTTGAAGTTATTATACATTCTTCCTCAAGGAGGATAAGTATTGAAGATCATGTGCTCTGTTGACTTTCAAATGACAACTCATCTATGTGTTAATTTTGTGACCTTGCACACGTAATTTAGCTTCTCGAAGACTTAGTTTACTTACCTATAAAATGAGGATTATAATAGTATCCCTTTCATTGGTTTGTGGTAAATATCAAGTAAGATAATTCATCAAGAAAAACTGCACAAGATTTCAACAATCGTAAGTACTCAATATTATCTATTTTCTCTTTTTTTATTCTTTGTTTCCTATTTCAGTAAATGTCATCAGATTCTTCCAAATTACACAAGCAACAACCTCTCTTTGGTCCTTCTTTACCTCCTAAATAAATAGCATCAAATCCTGCTGTAATAAAAGAGAGATATCAGAAAAAAGAGAGGTAAAATCAAGGGCAGTGAAGGAAAAATGAAGAGTTGGGGGCTATGGAAGAAAAGTCTGAGGGTGTAGGTTGTGTGGTCACTGAGAATGGGGCCCATGAAAAGTGTTGCTGGATGTTATGAACTGTATTCCTTTTTACTGCTATGAGACAGAAGTAAAGATTGGAATTCTTTTTCGTAGTAGCCATATTACCTCACATCTGAGCTCCATAGGTCCAGAACTTTATTAGGATTATAGTTGGATACACTTTAATTTAAAATCGAGTACAAAAAGAAACAGGGCTGAGAGTGGGTGGCGGGTAGTTTTCAATTTTTCAATACTTGATTTACTAACTCAAGGAGAGTTTGATCACCAAAAGCATTTGATTGTCAAACTAAACCCAGGAAGATGACGTACTCTTACTTCCCAACAGGCAACCACTTTAAGATGAGAGATGACATATCGTGAGATAAAATTACTTTAAGTGTTTAAAAATAAAAACATTAAGAATTTTGGAATATATTCCTGCAGTCTGTATGCATGGATGTGTGTGTGTGTGTGTGTGTGTGTGTACGTGCACACACACTAAATGTGACACCTGCTTTTCTCATTTAACAAGAAATCTAAGCATTTTATCACATCATTGAATATTTTCCAAAATATAATTTTGCTTGGATGCATATGGATATATGTAAAGCAATTTTTTTAGATCAACTGCTTCATGTTTTCTTTCAAAATTTTGAATTGAGTTGATAATGATTCAAGCACTGATTTTTAAACACTCAATCCTTTCCTATCTTTCTGCCTTCCCTGACATTTTATAGACACTGTGGGCTCATTCATGATAAGTTGTCTAATGTTTTCTTGATGGTAACCACATTTACTTGATTATAAGTAAAAGTAATTAATTTGGTATAAATTACAGGGGAAAAAGCCCATGTGACTCCTAAGAAAGTCTGAATTGAAAATAAATTTAGTTTTATTTCTAATGACCATATCTAAGTAAAATTAGGAAAATAAAAACAGTTTATAATTGTTCAAGAATCTAGTGACAAGAAGAGTAAGGGGTCCTGTGGAATCCATTCTGGTGAAGGGTGTGGAAGGGGTGAGTTTGCTGTGCACTGCTGTCCAGTTTTGGTGTTATCAGTGGGGTGAGCTTAGGCCCAGTGTTGGCTCTGTGTCTTCACCAGCAGAGTAGTTCTGTGCTGTGATATTAGGTATTGCTCTGGCTGTGTAACTTCCATTCCTGGTTCTGCAGCCATCTTAAGATCCTATGAGCTAGGTCCTTTTAATAAATTCCTTAAATTTCTTTCTTAGCAGGTTTCTGTGTCTTGCAATTACAAATACCGATAGAGCTGTAGATACCATTCATCACATGAAAGCTTACCTAGAGTATGGAATGTATAAAACCAATGAGCCTTTTAAAAAATGAGGAGATCCAAGGCTTGGCAAGCTGATTAACTTACTTATGGACTTGCAGCCAGTTGATGTGAATTTTACGATGATTTTAGGGGAAGGAGGTGCAATGGTCTGGAATAATGGAAACTGCCCGGTCCATTGGGCCATAAAATGTTGGCCTTGAGCGAATGAGGCAGCTGTTACCTCATGGAAGTGGTAGAAAGAGACTAATTTTGCCTACCTTTTTGAATTTGCCCAGGAAGAGCCTGAAAGCCACTTGTAGACTTCACTGGTGTACTCTATAGGCTTCACGCATGGGGTCCATGTCTTTGTGGAAGGCACGGGGTGGAGGTGATGAGGCTGGTCTTGCACCGTCTGCTGCAGTCAGCCTTCCCAACCAGGTCATACAAATAGAAAAGACATCCTCATGCTTTTAAAGAGAGAAGAAGGCTCCGGGCTACAGAATTGAATAGTACAATTTAGGTGCCAGGCCAGTCTCAGTCTTTGGAAGGGAAGTACATATAGGCTCTGCCTTCTATACAACCGATTGTTCAATAATTACAGCATGGAACTGGGTGCACTCTTCACCACAGAGCAAGGGGATCACTTTTTGCCAAATTGTCCAGAGAGGTTCACCACAGCCATGACAGGTGTTTTTATTTCACTTGCAGGCTTCTTTGAAAAGACCTTGGAATGAGTAAGGTTCTGGCATGCCAGCTTAACCTGAAGGGAATTCCAAGCTGCAGAAAGCCTTTTCTTTGGCTACTAAAATTCCTCCACCTCTTTCATAACCAGCCTCCTCCCTCTGCTTCCAAGAATTTCTTATTTTGAGAGGTCGCAAATTGGCTCACACCAACACCTGCACGTTGAAAGCTTGATTCTGTATCTATGAAGATTTTGCAGGTTGATACCAGATAGCGTCTCTTCCTATTTCCACATCAGATCTGTGTCTTCCTCTCAGACTCTGGTTCCTCCCTGCCCTTGGTCAGTCTACTACCACATTTCTGTGTAATACAAAAATTAATAGGATTTGCTTATCACATCAGCTTTGGAGCATTCATTATGAAGCGTTTGTTTACAAGTCACTTGCTCATCTGTTTCGGTTACTGTTCCTTTCCTGATTGGTTACTTCCTTTGCTTCCTGCTTCCTTTGTCCTCTGCATCATTATCACTCTTCACGGTGGTGGTGGTGGGGGATTGTATTAACCTTGTTCTCCTTTGTCCATTATGGTGTTTCTAGTTCCATTAAATAAAAGCACACACACGTAATAGATGTGTTTATGACAGCAGCACAATGATCTCAGTACAGCTTGCGTCCAATGGTAGGTCGTGAAATGTCTTGGTTCGGAGGGGGCTTTTGGAGGGCCATTCCCTACCCCAAGGCAGACTCTCACTTCTGCCCACACAGATTCTTTGCCAATGGAAATTTTATAACCTCTTCACTAGCATCTTAATGACGCCTCTTAAGAAATCCTGCCTTCTGTTTAAATGCGCACATGGATGATATGAACTGACAGGGTGTCAAATCCTTTCCTCTCTTTCATTTCGGAGGATAGTTTGACACTGAAATGTACTAGGAATTCCAGATTCAGCTCCAGGTCAAATTTCAGAGGTTGGGTTGTTAAGAACTCCTCAGGCCTACTTTGAGCAAACTGTTTTGAACCTTAATACCAAGATAGCCTTAGAACTGGCTGGCCTACAGAGGCTTTTATGCTGGGTGCAAAGACTGGGGTTTAACTTGTGGAATTTGGCCTCAGTAAACATCCCTAAAGCTGGGATAGAGTTGAGTAATTTCTAGTGCTAGAAAAATACCTTCCTTTCCTCACAGTCACTTTGGTGTTAGATTACCATGAAAATCTCTTTTTCCCTTCTGTATTCAGGGAAAGGAGAACAACATTCTCCACTTAATAGCTATAGATATGCATAGTGGGTGGAGTCAAAGTGAGAATATAACTGATATGGAACTCTTTTTTTTTTTTTTTTTTGCGGTACGCGGACCTCTCGCCGTTGTGGCCTCTCCCGTTGCGGAGCACAGGCTCCGGATGCGCAGGCTCAGCGGCCATGGCTCACGGGCCCAGCCGCTCCGCGGCACGCGGGATCTTCCCGGACCGGGGCACGAACCCGTGTCCCCTGCATCGGCAGGCGGACTCTCAACCACTGAGCCACAAGGGAAGCCCCGATATGGAACTCTTAATGTGCATGAGCAGAGAAGGCACTGCATGCAGGGCCAAATCTAGGCAAATTCTGAGGACACAAAATATGTTTTTATATTTTTAATCTCCATATCTAGGCACTATCCTAGTATTCTCTAATACAAATTTCCAGACTGTCATGCACCCAGCACTCTTATATGTTCCCTCCACCCCCCTTTTTAAAAACTTGCATTCAGGAAGAGATGAAAAATGCATCCACATTGTGTTAGCACTACCAGGACTATTTATACCAAAGATCACTGAGTAAATCAACTGTGAAACTTTCTGTGGAATTCCAATCAATCAGTAGTATGGGAGGTAGAGTTCTATGTAGTGGACTCCACTCTGTAGAAATTATACAATATAGGAACTTAGACCATAATTTCTGACTTGAAACTATTTTAAATAGTTTTCATGTGATGACAGAGCAAAACATTTGAGCTAGAGATTGTCCTGGAAAAATTAAGACAAAAGTTCATTCCGCACTGGAGAGGTCACCCATTGTATCTTCATATATTCTACTTTTATTGTGCTCATTTTGAGTCAAAATCCTGCCTAGTGTTACCTTCTCATTTTGTTTTTTTTTTTTTTTAACTGCTAGTTAACAGTGGATTTAGGCTACTAACATCAACTCTGGAAATCGGTCAAACATAAGTTGGGAAAGCTAACACATTATTAGAAATTCTTTGAAGTCACTTTCACTTCAGTAAGACCCATAATATAGCCTTGTGTAAGTGGACTTGAGGATACGATTACTGAATTTATTTGAAAATCATCTCCAACAAGCGTACAGAACACTAGCTCTTCATCGTATATTTTATGGGCTGGGCTGCCTTCCGGCATGGAGGTGCGTGGAAGGAAGTGGAGTGAAGTCAGTGTCAGCTTCTAGCCTGAGACACATAACAACTTTTCTCAGGTGTTTATGAAAGTGACCATTTATAAGACTATTCTAGACAAAACATGAGAAAATAAGACTTGGAAATGTGGCCTTTTCGAAACCAATTTTAAGGCAAGAACCTTTTTCCTAGCTTAAATAGTTGGGATTTATTTTTTTAATACCTTCTGTTTCCCTCTACCATTCAACCCCATTTTTCATTATGTAATACCTTTTTCTTCTCAAGGAGAAAATCTGTGTTCACATAAATGGTAGGTAGATAAAAGCTGTCTTGTATAGGACTGCTCTAATACATTATCCTTGAAAGTGGGGAAGGCAAACCTCTAACTCCTTTCCCAAGGCTTGGCCTAGGGTAGATACTCTGTAAATATTAGTTTAAAGAAGAAAAGAAAAAAAAACAAATGAGTGGCCAATTTGAATGACAAGCACAGATATTTCATTTTGAAAAGGAGTACAAACTTATGGTTTGAAATAAATCTGCCTAAAATCTCTTTATGGAATATCTTCCAACTTCTTCTAAAATAGTTAAAAAAATAAAAATGTAGTAAAAATCAAATCACAGCCTAACTGTAAGTCTTAGAGACAACCTACTGCAGATTCTTGGAGAAATCCCAAGATAATAAGTTTGCCAATATCTGGACTGATAACAGTACAACTAGCCTAGCTGTATTTTGCCTAATGTAACAAAACAAACCTCACATACCTGAAGTAATGGAAGACATCTCCTTTATTTACTAGTCTAGATTTAGACCCAGGTGGTGAATCAGTTAGGAAATGAGGCAAGGGATTCTTCTACTCATGCTTTTGGAAGAGCATGATACTATTCTTCTACTCCCCATTTTTTTTTCTCCATATTAATAAAATGCAAGCTCATTAGGACGACAAGTATCTCCCGAAGATGTCAACTCTCCAGAAGACTACCAAAAATTCTGGTGATCGGTCAAATCTGTATTTAGTAGACCTAATGCAATAAAGGAGAACACTACTTTTGTCATCTTAGAAGTGTCTCAGAAGAGGAAGGTCTGGGAAGGTTATTTATAGGTGCTAGTATCCAGGCTAAAGTGGCTTAAAGCTAGTTGTTCAGGGTGGGAAGCATATGTATTAGGACTGAGCAAAGTTCATGACATAATAGTTTAGTGTTAGTAAATGCAGTGGAATTACGATCTTGAGGGAGTCTTACTAAGCAAGTTGTTTGCTTAGATTATAAAAAATACATTGGTTTGTAAGAATTTACTGAAGCCAGCGGTGAAATTATTTACTGACTTGCATCCTTATCTTCTTTTAATAATGTCCTGGAATAAATAAAGTCATGTTGACACATGTGGCCAGATTCCTCCATTCTGATAGTTAAGTTCTGTGGACACAGGTGGTCTTAGCTCTCACAGTTTAGGAAGCAGGGAGAGAATGAGTGGTGATGACTGCATCCTGGGACATTTAAAACTGAGGTGAACAGGGTAGAAATAGGAAGAGTCCTGGTTTCAGTGGGTGCTGTGGCTCATAAGTGCACACAGTCTGTTAAGAATATCAGATTCTAGGGAGTGGGATATGAAGATACTCTCAACTCAGTTTAGCCTCAAAGACATTGGGAATTGGATTAGAAAATGCACGTGTTAACATGCTCCTCTGCAGAATTTTGATGGATGGAATTTTGACCAACACCCAATCAAAGGATAAGCAGGGCCAAGGAACTGCTATTTCCCAGGATTTCTGGAAACATCAGGTCTTCATAGGGCTTATTTGAGGATAAGTAGACAATACAAAACTTACACAGAACCAATAGAAATACAATAGGAGAGTGGAAAAAGAATACCATTTGTAGCATGCTGCTCTAAATGATTTTCCTTGGAAGTCAGAGAAAACTTTTATATGCTATTTGGCATCCTAGGTGGGGTGCAGAATAACCCGCCTGACCACTATGAACAAGGAGCAGAAAATTATAGGTACTGAGAAACTCAGATAAAACAGGAAGAGCATAAATAAAGAGACAAGAAGATACGAAAAAAGGAGCGGAGAAGAAAAGAATTAAAATTAATGGTCTGATAACAAATTTTTTCTACAGGTTGACCTTGTTGAAAAATAAACAAAGTTTTGAGCTCC
The DNA here is from genome assembly GCF_005190385.1 of Monodon monoceros. Lineage (NCBI taxonomy): Eukaryota > Metazoa > Chordata > Mammalia > Artiodactyla > Monodontidae > Monodon > Monodon monoceros. The sequence continues at coordinate 10,766,383 of NW_021703771.1, read as the reverse complement.
GCTATAGAATTTGTGACTTTAGAGGCAGTCTTTGTCTTACACGTGCCAGAGCAGAGACAGAGTGCTGCCGTTTCAAACACTGGAACTACCACAGTAGTGTTTATGGTACTGGTGGAAACAACGATATAGCTTTGGGGAGAAAAACTGAAAATTAAAAATTACATTTTTTGTCACCAGTTTGTGAGTTACCACAATAGCATGAAACGTATTTCATGATTCTTTACATGTATAAAAGCTTTTAGAAGTTTATAGAGCTGATATCTAAAAAGAGTCCTTTATGTTAAAAGAATTTAATAGCAATATAATCCTTATTTTGTTACATGGAGTAGTGTGAAAACACAACAGAAAATAATTTCAGTTGCACTAGAACATAGAAAATAGTCCTTAGTTTAGCAGCCTGGGTCATATGTATTCTGTATCCTCTAACTTCTCTCAGCAGCAAAGAGAAGATATGTACATCACAGTGCTGGAATAAAATAAATTCCCTCAGTAATCGGTGAATGGCTTCACAATTTTTTAACAAAATTACAGCTGACTGTAAAAAGGAGACTCACATTTCTGGTTTCATGTTTTTTCTCTTTCAAATGAGAGCTCTTACAGCCTCCAGTTTAGTTAAGTGTAAGAAGTTCTGCGCCTAGATCTCAGCAAAGTAATTGAGTTTGAAAGAACTAGCTAATATAAAATTAAATATAAATTATTTCATAAACATAGTTACATTTAAGAGACAGTTTCTGGATAAGATACTGAAATGAAGCTGCCCTGTAGAATCTCCCTGCTCCAATTCGTAATGGAATAAACAACAACAACAAAGGAAAAACTAGGCAAAAAAGTCCAAAGCAGCAATCAAAACCAGAAAGGGACAAAACTCAGGCTTCAAAGAGTTACAGCTAAGAAAAGAAACATGATTCTGGCATGGCAAGGCTCCTAAACCCACACAGCACTCCCCAGGAGCCATACTTATGAGTCCATGAAATCCTGAGAATCCACTCTAACACGCCTCAATCTGGAAGGAAGCGACCTGAGTAAGTCACCTTACATTTTCAAGTGATGCTCTTTTAAATGAGAAATAGCAATCCAAGTTTGCAATGTTATATTTTACTGCAGACTTCTTTCCTTTGTGGATACGTATTACCTAGAAAATAGCTATTATTTTGTATACCCTCTAATGCACAGCACTAGAATATACAGATTATTAAGTAGATGTTTGACCTAAAAGGGCTGGAATCTGTGTTTCGAATGATAAAGAGCAAAATGGCTAATATTTCCCACACATCAGCTCGGGGAGCCTGGCTCACGCTGGGTTCTACAGGACTCTTGTCCTCCTCTAGGAGGTTGATTTCCAACTGGGAGTGAGTGTCACTTCTAGAGATTTAAAAAATACAAATATCTTCCATTCCTTCTTCTATCCCCCCACCAACTGGAGTTGGGAGAGCTACATATGAATTTTTAAAAAAAATTCCACAGATGATTTTGATATGCATTCCCTGTTAAACACTTCTTTGAAATGATATTTATTTTGTGAAAAAGGATGGTCAAATAAAACTAAAATAATTGTTCCATGGTTAAATAAATGTGGATTATACCAGGTGAAACAAGTTTCTTTTGTGCAGAATTATACACACATTTTAATACACTAATATGATTGTGAAATTCCAAACAGGACTATTTTGTAAGCAAAGTCTGCAAACAATGAACAAAAGGGCCATGCCAGATTCTTTAGCAAGAATATTTCAGTGCTGTCCAAACTTTTTATCCTCAGGTTCAGCATGAAAATTGTAATCTATTAAATCTGGCTACAATATGTCAAGTCATATTACATCAGAAATAGCAAGTGATTAGTCACTTTGACTTTGTTACAGAAAATCTGAAGGGATATATGCATTAATATTGTGAGTACACATTTGTTTGTTCTTTGGTTTCCCAATATTCCTTTTGGTTTGCAGGAGAGCCTTGAATTCCTGGTGGGGAATTACCATCATAAGTGGCCTTGATATGATGGGGTTCCCGGTTTTCCTCTTAGTACAACTGTCAAAGGGGCCAGATTCTTCTTCTTGCCCTGGGGACATTCAGTGTGTGGGCATGTGATCCACACACACTGTGCCAACCAGACACTTATTCCTAGTATTTAGCTAAGCGTGTTATAAGAGGTAGGGGACGGCTAGAGTTTGGATCATCTCAAGGAAACCATTTACTCTCTGAAGCGTCTAGAAAATGAGTTGATTATCACCATGGTGGAAATTTGGATCAGAGCATTATTAGTAGTATTATTCACAGTTATTTTTCCGAGATAAGGGGTGGTTACTGGTGTCACTGAAGCAACTGGGAACGTTGAGTGGTTCCCACTAGCATTTACAGCCTTCTCTTTTGTCTGCAGAAGGATGTCCCAGCCGGAAAACTGAGCCCACATAAGTAACGACTGAAAGAGGACAAGAATGTGTAAAAACAGAATATTAAAACACTGAATGTCTGGCCAAAGTTTATTTAGTGCAACAAACATTTGTCCAGTGCTTATACTCTGTGCTAGGCACTCTGTCATACAAATTATTGAAAACTAAAGGGTTTTTCATTTTTTAAAGCAATCTATCTGACTCTTTTATTTTTCACGTGAGGAATTATACCACAAGAGATTAAATCTTTTCCATAAGTTTACAAAGCTGGTTAGTGAAGGTCCAGGACTGAAACTCAGATACACTGTCGCGTGACTCAGGCCTGCTTCTTCTGCCCCCGTTAGGCTCCCCATGAAGGGCTGCTCTGTAGAGCGTGACTGTCCTCAGTCCTTGGAGGGTGAAGGCAGTGGAGAAGCAGAGAACAGATGGGATGAAAAGAAGGATTTGCCAGTGCGGGCTGTCATACATTCCTGTCAATTATTAAATCTCTTCTTTGAAAGGTTTGTAAATAAATATCATGGTCCATCTCTGGGAATCTATTTGCAGGTAGCTGCGTGGGCTGTACTCAAATTTAGAAAACAAGAGTATTGATCTTGGGCTCAGGAATGTAGACCCTGTTCTCTGATTTTAGGAAGTCCGTGAATCACACTGAGTCTATTTGTAAAAGGAGCAATTGAGCCGAAATACAGGAGGACGCTCTGGGGGGTACCGCCTGCGTGTCCAGACAGCCTTACCTTCCAATCCTGATTTGTCGCTTACTAATTACGTGACTATCAGCATACTTCTTAACTCATTGGGCTTTGGTTTCTTTGCTGTAAAATGACAATAGGCTTGTCTGATTTTTGTGAGGACTGCATGAATAATAACTGCTAAGCTGTTAGTACAGTGTAAGTGTTGACTCATTATTACCTGATATCTGCTGAAGTCTCTTCAAGCTAAAAAAATGTGTACTCTATCTATAATTCAGTTCTATACAAATGTATTATAAATATTGGTTACAATCTAAGAAAAAGCAGAACAAATACACCTGCAAAGGAGAAGAGTCACTTTAGCTGTATTTAAGGCATCTTTCTTGAGTGTCCATTATGTAGCTAACATAGTTCTGAATAGATTAGGTGACTTTCTGCCTAGAGATGGGAAGAATAACTTCAGTAACATTGTCCTCTGATTTACGATGTCCATTGTTTCCCTTTATTTTCACTGTAAAAAAGTATATAGAGGGACAGAGATATGAAAAATTAGATCCATGCTCTCAGATCCAAACAGAAATATCAGGAAAGTGTTAAAGAGTCAAGAGAGGGATAAATAACCCTGAGGGGAGTCTGAGAAGGCTTCTTAAGGAAGGTTTGAGGTGTCTTCATTGTCACAAATTACCTTTCGTTTCCACGGAAAAAATCAGACAGATGCAGCATTGGGCTTCAAGAACATACAAATTATCTTAAATAGTAAAATGTGAACATGAATTCTTCCTGAACTCCATTCCCTAATCTGGGTTAGAAATCAGTAAATGTGAAATTCCATGATTTTCTCAGCTCTGTGCTAGTTAGTCTCTGTTGGATGAGCTGACACATTCTGCCATCTTGATGAAAATTAGTTATGGTTCCCACTGAAAACCCCTCTATGCCAGGGATGTGCAGTGATCTCCTGGTATTACTGCTGACAGTTCTGTCTCAGAGTCATGGGCTCCTGATTTATTGGACTTTCCTTAAGTGGAAGCTTAGTTTTGTTTGAAATTTGAGCTCTAGTATCTTCTTTGTCCAGAACCAATTGTTCCCCCCAGATGTTTAGATTTTTTTTTGAAGTAACCTTGAAAGACTCCGACGTAAGACTTTGACCAAGCTTGAGTCATGAGACTGCGGTGCCACCCTGCAGTGCTTTTCTTGTGCCTAAGGCCTTAGGCAGCACCCCTTCTGATATGAATACCATTTGTAGTTTGCCTACACTTTTAATAAAACCTTTTTAGCTGGAATCAGCATGACTCCTTCCAAGCTGCTGCTTGCCCAAGAAGGCAATGCCCATAAGTGCCACCATATAACCAAATCTGTTGCAAAATTGTGTCTTTGGTTTTGTTCATAGAAGCTGATGAAGAGACGTTCTCCCTAAGAACTCAGGTTATTCAAGCTCAAATGCATTTTCATCTGAGTTGAAGTTTGTTTTAGAAAGTTTTTTGAAGGCACTTTCAGCAAATACTGGAAAAAAGTTTATGTAAATAAAAATAGTGAGACATTTTTAATTTTAAGAAGAAAGTCAAAGACATGTTTTCCTTGAATAATATCCCTGCTTTCCTCCTGTCTTAAAACAACACGATCACTATGATAAGGTTATACAAACATAGTCCTTAAGGAAGTGGACAGATGCTGAACATCAACACGGGAGTAGGGACTCTGGTCCTTAAAAACCCTAATCTGCCAGCTGTCTGCCAACCCAGGCCTTCCTCACCTCTCTATCTCCTATCCCCTTGCCTAGTAGAATAACTGCTTTTTGCTGGGGAACCTCTATTTGAGGGTATCAGTACACAGATGCATACTCTCTAGTACCTGAGAAATAAGTAGGACAGAAACAGTCCAAATCCACCCATGTGACTGGAAAAACAATTCCAGGTGATACTGATAGCATTTTGTTTACAAAACAAATGTCATTAAACTTCTTATGACAAATCAGTTAAACTGATGGTGATTAATTTTTAAGATCCCTAAATTTGGTTTTCTTTTAAGGTTTTCCTTTTATTTTTCAAAATGAAAAAGGTCCTATTATTTATTTTAACTGTAAAATGATACATGTAAAAAATCCCACCGTTAAAGAAAAATATTATAACAAAGTAAAAGTTACCTATATTCCAGTATCCAGCAATAACGTCTCCTACCATTTTAGTGACTGTCCTTCCAAATGGTTTTCCATGCTACAGTTCTCAAACTGTGCTCTCAGAACCCTGGTTCAGTTAATATATTATGTTTTAATGAGAAAGGTTTAGTGATAAATTAAGTCTGAGAAATACTGCTTTGAACAATGTTAAGCATATTTCTTTATTGTAACTTCCTCAGAACTTTTAATATCTGGTTATGCTGTGAGAACCACGAAGAAAAATTTAGCGTGCAGTAGTTCCCAAACTTATGACACTGGAATTCCTTCTTGGAAAACAAACCCCCAAAATATGGAAAATGCTGACCTTTGAGCACTTACTCATACATTCATACACTTTATACAAATGAGGTAACAGAACTCAAACCAGTCTTTACTGTGTTTTCATGTAAACTCAACAATGTGTAATGAACATGTGCTTGTATTCATGAATAGAGATCTACATCATCATTTTTAATGGCTGTGTAATATTCCATGGTATACAAGTACTATCCTCTACTCAGCCAAATTCTTTATTAGTGAGCCCTGGGGCATAAAGCCAAAATAAAGACATACACACTGAATTCACAAAAATATCTGCAAAAACTATAATAAAATCAATAGGCAGAAAGTTAAACATATCATTAATAACAGGTACAGAACCACAGACAATTCACAGAAGGAAAAACAATAGACCAATAGAGACACAAAATCATGATCAACCTTACACTATGCCGTGCAAGTAAGGACATCGAATTATAATGCTTTATCGATTAGATTGGCAAAGGGTAGAAAGACGAACAAAACTGAGCACTGGTGAGGGTTTGAGGAAATGTACACTTTTCCCCTGTTAGTGAAAAATGTAAATTGGTACCACCTTTCTTGGGGTTAGGGTATCTATAGTTATTACATTTTCAATGAGCATATCCTTGGAACCAGCAGGTCCACTTTAGATTACTTTTTGGCTGAAAAACCACTACCATCTTCTATAAATTATCCCCTATTGAGGTATTGCTGCAGGCTACACACTGTGCTAGATTTGTGGGCAAGACAAAACTCTGTTCTTTACTTTTCCTCAAGAAGCTTATGACACGTGGACTTTGAGGAAATCAAGCTCACAAAGACACCACTGGAGTTTTCACCAAAAACTTTTGAATACCCGGTAATAATAATAATGCATTTGACTAAAATCGTGATTAGAATACTGAAATTAATCAAGCTTTTTCTAAACAGAATTTTTCCTCTTTCAGTAGGGATTAAAAGAAAGTTTATATTCCCAGAAGGTCCTGACAGGGCTAGTATTTGGTACAACTGGAAATCCTTCTAGTGCGTATAGGCTAGTGAAGGGCAGGCTTCAAGTCAGTGTTTTCTGAGACACTCTGTCTTTTCCTTCTTGTACTTAGTTACACATCTATCTCCATCATGATTCTTTACTTCAGTCACTGAATGATGGCTTTTCTTTTCAGAAAAATAAATTCTGGCATAGAGGAAGACATCAACTGTATAAATAAGATAAACCCTTTCAGCTGGAAGGTCCTTGAGGGGAGGGGTTGTGTGATACTCACTGCCCTTTCCCCAGGACCCAGTGCTAAATGCCCTGCCCAAGGGGCGGACTCAGTAGAGACTTGTTGACTCTAGTTGGGCAAACCTCATGAAAGGTGATGTTAATAAACTTAGACCTTTGAAGGTGCGCTTTAGGTGGAAAGCATAACCCCGCTATCCACTCCACATCCATGTTTAATAACTTTTAATAACATTTAATGACTTTAAATGTTATTTCCTAGACGTAAATTTAAAATCACTGTATATAGAGAGTAGAAACTTCATGGCCAAATGGAAATTTAGCTAAATGAGAATTATAAAGAGTAAATATTTGGAAATGCTTCTCAAAATCAGATTGGGTCATTAACATGGAGTATCAAGGGCTTCCCTGGTGGCGCAGTGGTTGAGAGTCCACCTGCCGATGCAGGGGACACAGGTTCGTGCCCCGGTCCGGGAAGATCCCACATGCCGTGGAGTGGCTGGGCCCATGAGCCATGGACACTGAGCCTGCGCGTCTGGAGCCTGTGCTCCGCAACGGGAGAGGCCACAGCCGTGAGAGGCCCGCGTACCGCAAAAAAAAACCAAAAAACAAAAACAAAAAAAACTGAGTCAGTGACCAAGAAGTATTTATTTGAGGCCTATGATGGGCCTAATACTGTTTTAAGTGCCCAGTGATGCACAGAAGACATAGAAGAATCATCTCTGCCCATAAGGATCTTTATGTTTAGGTGGAGCAACATGCATAGAAAATAATTCAAGGATAGTGCAGAAAACACAAATTCCTTTTCATAGGTAAAAATGTCCAGCACAGTGCCAGCCAGACCGTAATCTCATCATAGGTTCTGTTAAGAACGTGCAGCCCCAGTGGAACTGACAAACAAACAAAAATCGAAGAATAACTTTTCCACTTTACAGATACATTTGACATCTTGCTGACTCTGAATAGTCTTGAGTAAACTAAAGATACCGTTGGTCATGCTGAGAAGGAGTAACTCCCAACCTAGGCCAAATGCACGGTAGGGAAAACATTCTGTCCTGGTGGGAAAATAAGATGAAGGATGAAACAATAAAGCACTTTCCAGGTTCAACAAAGATCTAAATAAACTGAAGAAGTGAGGGGAGAACAAGACAGAATTATGAAAAGATCAAATGGAAAAGACTTGTGGACCAGGTTGTCTCTGTGACTCACCTGGGAGTGAAACTGCTATCACACGAGACATTTCCTGAGGTCTTTGAACTCTAGTCAGTCTTCCTCCAAAGCCTGTGTTCCTACATCTTTCATCTTCCTGTGAACAGTCCCTGGAGGTGTTGTTCGGAGGGTAACACGATGGAATTGCTCAAGGCTCTTCTGGGAGACACAAGACGTTAAGGAAGGGGAAGTAGAACAGGGAGATTCAAACTCCAATGGCTCAAAAACACTGCAGGTATAGGAGACAAGGGGGCTGGTGGGGAGCAGGGCTGGGAGGGGACCGCAGGTCTGAGAGCCCCCCCTGCCAATCAGCTACCACCATCTGTTGTCACAGGGAGACGTGGACATGCCTGGTTTCTCAGGGTTTCAAGAGGAGCCAGAAGTCCAGTCGTTCGTGTAAAGACATCTCTCACATTTGGAACATTGGAATTTAATTCAAGTTGGTTTTAAAAAAAAATACTGTGTAGGCTAACTAAAACATATTTCTAGTTAATAACTGATTCGCAAACTCTGCGATGGTATGCCATGCTGAGCAGTCATTATTACTTGAAGGTTTCTGCCTTTCTTTTATTCGAGAAAGTCTTGAGGGAGAAACTGGTCATCTTCCTTTGTGCTATTGACTTCTAGAAGGAGAGTGGAACTCTTTGGGAGAGAGAATGGTAACGGGTTAAAGGCTCAGAAATTGTGTGGGTCTCAATCACAGAAGCCCTAAACAGCCATTTGACTCTGTGCTAATCCCCTTGAGGTCTGTCCACCTAGAGTGTCAGCACTCGTAGGCAGAGGAGGGCTTGATATACCTTAGAACACAGTTGTAGCTAGTGCAGGACAGAGCAGAAAGCGAGTGCTGAAGGAATACTCAAATGTTGACTAAAACGTTTGATGTAGATTGAGTTGTATGAAATGGGCAATATTTGATTGATTTTGACCCAAAAAAGTCACTGTGGTGGTATTGTGACTGGCTCAAGGTCACCTCCTTTCTCAGATACTAATCCAGATAAGACGGTTGGCCTTGAGCATCGGAAGATATTCGGGGGGGGAATTTAACATGATGAATAAAAGTGTGGACTATGGAGCGAGACTGCCTAGGTTTGAAAACTGGCTCTGCCATTTTCTAGCTGCTTTGCCTGTTTCCTCATGTGTGCAATGGGGCTAAAAGTAGAACCTACCTTCTATTGACACTGTGAGGGTGAAAGGTGTTATTGAACGTGACATTTAAAAATGGTGCTGGGCACTTAATAAGCTCTTAGTAAAGGAGAGCTATGGTTTCCATGTTCTCTTTCTCCACTTCTCATAATCTGTTTGCTTAGGAAAGTTCACCCTAGACACCTTCCCCAGTCTAGCTTTCCCCTGACAGCACTGCAAAATGACCTATTCATCTCCTTATCCAAATTTCTTTCCCAACAGCTCTAATCTTAATTGTCACAAGAAATGCAGTTGGATGGGTTATGACTGAGACCAGTTTACGAGGTGACTTTTCCCCGTGGCATTTGCATTTTAAATAAAACTCCTGAGGAAGCAATCTTTTGTTTCCCAAACCTGCCTGATGGCAAGAAATACTCAAGGCTGTTCAACCTTCTAATCCCATCCTTAGAGATTCAGGCTTAGGTGGTCCAGGATGGGCTCTGGGAATCTATATTTTAAATAACTACCTAAGGAATTAATATTTTGGGGCAAGTTTGAAAAAAATAAAAAACTACTTTAGGCCAAATAACTCAATTTCTGATGATTTCATGCCATCCTCTATGATTGGTATCTTTTTTTCTTCTTTCTTGGGAGGAGTTTGTTCTAATGGCCCTTAAATCACAAATATGGGCCACTCTCTTGTCCATCCACACTGATAAACTGAGATCTTAATTTTGAAATTAATTGTGAAATTCTAAAATAAGTTACTCTGTCATAAAGTCTACAGGGAGAGGATCTTGCTTGTGATCGGTGCTGATAAAAATACTCTTCAGACGAGTGCTATTCAAGCTGAGAAGGAACAATAGCACTTGCTTCACCTGGAAACTTGTTATACATGTAACTTCCTTTGGCTTCACCCTGGACCTCCTGAATCAGAATCTGCATTTTAAAGTGTCCTTGGGTGATTCACATGCATATTAAAGTTTGAGAAGCATAGCCTCAGAGCATGAAAAGACCTTTCTGACACATTTAATTTACTCAATAGAGTTTGATTAGCAGTGATATTTAAAAATGTTGTCTTCTATATTCTTTCTTTTTTTTTTTTTTTGCGGTACGCGGGCCTCTCACTGTTGTGTCCTCTCCAGTTGCGGGGCACAGACTCCGGACGCGCAGGCTCAGCGGCCATGGCCCACGGCCCCAGCCGCTCTGCGACATGTGGGATCTTCCCGGACCAGGGCACGAACCCGTGTCCCCTGCATCGGCAGGCGGACTCTCAACCACCGCGCCACCAGGGAAGCCCCTCTTCTGTATTCTTGATGTTCTCTTTTTAAATAAGGTAATTTTGTGTTTTGTATTTTGACAATATCATTTTATTATTTTTAATTTAATTTTTATTTTATATTGGGGTATAGTTGATTTACAATGTTGTGTTAGTTTCGGGTGCACAGCAAAGTACTTCAGTTATACATATAATTATATCCATTCTTTTTCATATTCTTTTCCCATGTAGGTTATTAAAGAATATTGAGTAGAGTTCCCTGTGCTATACCGTAGACAATATCATTTTAGATGAAAAGAAAAATATTTTATTATATATTTCTATCTGTAAAGAACCTCTCCTGTAGTTTAAAATGTCTTCCATATGTGTGATACTTTAAACCGTGCACTTTAATGAAAAAAAAAAAAGAACATGTAGATAACCACTATGAAAGTTAGCTCAACAAAATTTCTAAGCATACATTCCACATGTGGCAACTTATAGAAAAGCACACTAGCATGACCTATATTGATGTATCTGTGGTTTCCTTGCAGACTATGTCCCAGCCACCTCTCTTTTTTTTTTTTTTTTTTTTTGCGGTACGCGGGCCTCTCACTGTTGTGGCCTCTTCCGTTGCGGAGCACAGGCTCCGGACGCGCAGGCTCAGCAGCCATGGCTCACGGGCCCAGCCGCTCCACGGCATGTGGGATCCTCCCGGACTGGGGCACGAACCCGCGTCCCCTGCATCGGCAGGCGGACTCTCAACCACTGCGCCACCAGGGAAGCCCCACCTCTCTAACTTTTTAATGAAAAGTTACAGAGGAAAAATTAAACCTAGTTCAGATCAGTGACATTTATTTACCAGATAGTATTCATTTTTTCATGTTTAGTAGGGAGAGGTGCTTATATTTTCTTCATATAGATTTTAGCTAATACAACCAACAACCTAGAAATAGAATTGTTACTGCTTCTTAGAGTTGAAACTGACTTGGGAATGTCTGTATCATCAGAATATTGTTAGCATGGCTCTATTATAAAGTTCAAAGTATGGTGAGGTGCAAAGCATATAGTCAACAGAAATTGGGATGGTACATAGATGACATCATGTATATAAATATTGTCTTATTTTATGATAACCATAAAATTTTTCATAGCTCTTCACTGATGTGTGTCTATATTTAAAAAAAACCCTTCTTTTAAAAATTCAAACAGTATTGAAATTATAAACATCTGGGGGAAATGTTTTATTGAAAATTTATTAATTTCATGGTACTTTATTATATTTCCAGAATATCTTACATTTAAAAACCAAATTACCTATATATTCCAACACAAAGACAGTAGACTCAAGTTCATTATATGGTAAAGTGCCAAGACAGCTGTTTTTACAATGATCTTGGACATTTATTTTCTAAGGGAATAGCATAGTATTGGAGAAAAACATATTTAAAATGAGAAATATGATAAACAAATTACTTCCATATTTTTCTAGTTAGGAAGAAAATGTGATACATAATTATACTATTGTGAATGTAAGCTTAAATTTTTTTTAAATGAAAGAATGCTACACGTGGTGATGTAAGGCTGAGAACCCCTTATGAACTCATTGTTGGAAGCCTCTTCTAGATGAAGCCTGTCTGTGCTGTCCAATAAGGAGCCACTAGACGCAGGGGACTCTTGGGCACTCAAAGTGTGACTACCAAGACTAAAACAGTGAATTTTAAATTTTATTTAATGTTGATTAAAATTAAGGTTTAAATAGTCATGTGTGGCTAGTGGCTGTAATCTTGGTCAGTGCAACTCTGCAATAAAAAAGGAAGAGAATTTTAGTTCCCAGGGAAGTATCTCTTGCTTTTTCTTTTGGCTGGAATTTTGTTAGTAGACTGCTATATCCCAGAAATTGGGCTTGGGCTCTCAGATTTTTCTGGACTAAACAGCTAATTTAGATCAAATTTTAAGCACAGTTTGTGAAGAGGAATGGTGTGCATATTCATACCATATGCATAGCAATAAGGATTGCTAATGTTACTACATGTACATCTCTCTTCCAAATTCTCTCATTTTCGAAGAAGTTCGCCCCAAAATTTTGCATGTGGGAGACAGCTTTAGTGTGAGCTTCTCATTCCTCTTGGTTCCATTCCACCCACCACTTCTCCCAGATAACATCTCCCCTGAATTACTCATTTAGGTGAAGGAAGGGATGGCCAGGATTGCCACCGTATCCCAAACCTTTTTAATCAGGTTGTTGAGACTGAAGGGCAATACAAATGTGATTTCCGTTCATGCTGACGATGGCTGGGAGATAAAGCCACAGGCAGACGTCGCAAAGTGTAAGAACTTCAGTCTTCTGATACAAGTCAGAGAAATCACAGAGGCCTGAAGAGCCCGCCAAGCTCTTGAATAAAATGTCTGCAGCAGTGCTGGAGAAAGACACGTTTAATGCTCTAATTTAGGTGAGAAGACATGAGGGTAAGGAATTGACCAAGCAAGGTGTGGAATGATCAGATTTTACTGGTGCAAGGGAGTTGATAAAGAGCATTTCAACATATGCTTTCAACATATCATAAGTCATAAATTTATCCAGCGAGAATAAATGTCTTGACTCAGATCACAGGTATATGGGAAGAGAACTATGGTCTATACTCTGAGTCAATTGCTAGGCCAGCGGTTTTAACTGGAGAATATGTTTCTTACTTTCCTAATTCCCTGAGAGAAAGCCCTGACTGTTGTTTCTGGGATAGACCTAGAAGACGGCAATTGAGAGGCCAATGTACAGCAGGAATGTCTCGTGTCCTTTCCCCAGTGTGATCTGCAGAAGAGACAGTCCCCAAACAAGTCTTCAAATAGGGGCTTTTAAGTACCCATAATAACCTACAATTTCAAGCCTTTTAAGATCATTCTGGGAGAGAGGTTTAAGATGAGAGAGTTCTTTTTCCTTTTGTAAAAAGAAACCTCTAGTTTTCCAAACATTTCATAAACCTCTTGAACTCTTTGGAATGAACCAGAAGTGGAAAAAGTAACTGGAACTTCTTGGTAAAAATGAGTGGGAGCTGTTGAAAAGAGCATTTTTCAGTATTCCAGGCAGCAAGGAAGTCTGGACATTGCTGAACAGGCAGAGTGTGTTCAGTTGGGGCATTGCTGGTCAGGTAGCCTGGTCTAGAAGTGGCTGGGCTGTTTTAGTTTCCTGGGGTTACCGTAACAAAGTACCACAAACTAGGAGGCTTAAAACAATGGACATTTATTCTCTCACAGTTCTTGAGGCTAGAAGTCCAAAACCAAGGTGTTGGAGGGGCCAAGCTCTTGTTGAAGTCTCTAGGGGAGAGTTTGTTTCGTACCTTTCTCTTAGCTTGTAGACGCACATGTCAATCGCTACCTCTGTCCTCTCGTGGTGTTCTCTTTTGTATGTTGTGATGTCTCTCGTCTTCTGCATGTATCAGTCTAACTCAGATGTACTCCCACACACAGTGACATCTAGTGGGTCTGGACAGAGGCATCTGAATCCCCTTGCATGCTGGAATTCCCTGATGGTTTGAGTATCCCTTATTCCTAGGACTGCAAGCTTATGTGTTTCCAAGGAACTTTGCTGACACTGTAGAGCTATCAACATGGAAGGAGGCTCAAATCTATTCACAGTTCTGTAAACCTGAGAGATACAAAGTATGTTTGATTTTCTTTTCTTTTCTTTTTGAGAACCAATAAATTTCCACAGAAGCCAACATGGAACATGAGACACGAGTCATTTCCTCTGTCTTTAGTACCTTTAAGCCATAAGAGGGGCACAGTCCCATCTGAAAGAGACTTCACATTTGTATATGAAAATTTGCTTCATGAAATGTGACTCTTAAAGGTAAAAACAGGGACTTCTCTGGTGGTGCAGTGGTTAAGAACCTGCCCGCCGATGCAGGGGACACGGTTTGAGTCCTGGTCCAGGAAGATCCCACATGTCGCGGAGCAACTAAGCCTGTGTGGCCACAACTACTGAGCCCGTGAGCCACAACTACTGAAGCCTGTGCTCCGCAACAAGAGAAGCTACTGCAGTGAGAAGCCCATGCACTGCAACGAAGAGTAGCCTCCGCTCACCGCCGGCGCGCAGCAACAAAGACCCAACACAGCCAAAAATTAATAAATTAATAATTAAAAAAAAATGGTAAAAACAGAGATATGTTTTAGCCAGTCTCCTCATCAACTTTTCCTTGGCTCCCCTGCCCCTCTCTCATCGTGGGCTTTGTTTTCAGCCCTTGAGAGAGGCCTTTGTTCTACTCACAGTTGGATTGATGGATCGTGTTTATCTAGAGCTTCTGTACATGATCATAATCCTAGGGGAAAGCTACTTGAGATGTTCAAGTGTGGTTCAGTTTAAATATTTATAGTGAGCCGTATAGACAGCTGATATGCATGAGGAACTACATGTTAAATTTTAAACATCAGGTGAATAACGTCAAACAAGTGGAAATGTTTGTTTCTTGTGCATATAATCATGGGATCAAATTTGAGTGTTAATATATTAACAGATTACTGAGTAATGTTCTCAGAGTACACAGGAAATAAAGTAGCTATTTGTTCTAAGATGAAAGTTATTGCAAAATATATGCTACCACTTGTATTTTCTTTCTAAAAACTTAGCAAAATCAAAATAACATTAGCCAACTATTTAAAATTTTTACAACGATGTTAAGCTTTATCACGTGAGAACTTTGTTAGAACAGGCATCATAAGATACAGATTGTTTTAAAAAATTGTCCCCTGCTTCTTCTTCCTGAGTTCCTGAGGTAGCGCTATTTTGCGCCTATGTTTAGTCCCAGACATAGCTCAGTTCCTAAGCCAAGCGTGGCCTGGTATGGTGGGTCTTCTCTTTGGCAAAAATTGAGTTTGATTGTGCTGGGAATGGCACGAGCTGAGCCGGGCCTCCTCGGCTGGGGCCTTGCTTAATGCTTGTCCTCTTCCCAGGGAGTTTGCTTCTGTTCTCTGAACCTCTAATCCTGGTTGGGGCCTTGCCGTGAGTACATAATCCACCTCCCAGTCCCAGACTTTCCTGTTGCTCTGGCTGGTGCTTTTCTCCATCAGCTAGTTTGGAATTCTTGTTGCCATTGCTTCCGCGAAGCATGTTTTGATACAGCCATGAACTGCAATGCTGCCTTCCCCAATTTGTGTTTCCTTAAGTTTCCCAACTTGGCTTGCCAGATACCAAATGCCACCCTCCTGCTCTCCAGAGCTTCCGTATGCGGAGCTGTCTTTGGCTCTGCTCAGGGTCGGGAGAGGCCTGTGGTCTGGCCGATGCAGAGTTCGTGTAAGGAAATTAGGACGGGTAATCTGATTGGAAGGGAAATCTGTGAGATGTGCTGTGAAGCTACATTTGTGAACAGACACACCATTTTCTTCAAATTGAACACATATTTGAGGTGCTTTGGGAGAGGCTGATGGAGATTATGGGCAGTGGGGTTCAGTCTTCCCGGGGGGCCTCTTTGTACTGCTGCTGAGCCCAGACATTGCTTTCTTATTTTCTAGGAAATATTATATTTCTTTCATCTTAAGGCTTTAATAAATAGTAGAAAAAAATAACTAAACATTGTTTGTTTCTTTCTTAAAAATAATATAATTATATTAAGACTTGACAAATGGCCCTAAAATATCTTCATCCAAAGAAGTGACTAGTTACGAGTGACTAGTTACTTCTGGCAATCTAGGTTGTCAAGGCAGCACTCTTGGCAACTTGCAGTATTTGGATCAAGATGTGGTGGCTTCTGTAACTTTTATGCCTGAGGTCATTCAAGTGATGGGAATAATGGTCTTACTCATGTATCGCTTTTCCCCGCTAAAGTCCCAGGTGTGGTCTTTATGTAGCTAGGACAGTAAACTTCCTCTTAAGAATGAGTATTTGCTTCCTGTTTCAATTTCTCCATCAAAACATGGTCCTTAACACTGAAAAATTTTCACAGAATACCCATTCAAGCCATTTATTCTTCTTACTCTTTTCTTAGCTGCTTTCCTGTTTGGTCTTTTTTTCTGTCTTCCTGTAATAACTCACCCTCCTATGTGGCTACTTGCTGACAAAATGGAGTATGGGACAGAGGTGAACCAGGAGATAGTTTTTTTAGGGGGAAAACCCCCCAAATCTGAAATTAAGATAATCTTAAGCAAGATTTTCAGTAGAAGCCAGAACATCAGGATAATAGTTGAAACTGTTATTGAAGTACTATTTTCAAGTTTTGTTTTGTTTCATTGTTTTTTGGTTTTCTTTAGAGAGGTCACTGACTATGGCCAAGACTGGTCAGGTTGACGCACTTCCCTCAGCAGGTGTGAGGTCAGAGGAGGTTTGTAACTGGTTTGTGAGTCAAACTTGGACAAAAGAATCAGGAACAAAGATGACAGATGATAATCTAAGTTATAACCTCATAGTGACCTGAATAATCACATTTACCTTGGCCATGAGTGATAGCACAAAGGAGTGCAGATTTACCTTATCCTTCCTTCCAAGTGGACAGTATGTCTTTCTAGACTAAATTCTTAAGGAAATAAAAAAATAAAAAGCCTTCAACCTAGAAAACAGAAATCTATTTTTTATATGTGGTAAAATATGGCGAAGAAAGCATTTTATTATTCAGTTTTCCAGTTTTTTAAAATAAAAAATCATCTGTTTGCTTCCTCTGCCAGGTACATATGAAGAAACCTAAACACATTCTTCTATTTCACACAATATCAATATATTACTAAATATGTAGAAGAAAACCAATCAGAGCCATTCCCTCAGCCTGGGTCCCAGAATGCAGACAAGTGGAGAAGTCTTGTGATGCACATGTAGTTTGAGTGAATATTTACTTTATGGTGCAAGCCACTGGGGTTGGTTTTTGTCACAGTATGATTTGATGTACATTGACTGCTACAAAGTTATAATTAGGTAAACAATAGCAACAACAACAGAGGCTTACAAGGGATCAGTAGGATTGTGTGTGTGTGTGTGTGTGTGTGTGTGTATGTGTGATCTTGTGCATGTATCCTTATTTGTGTGAGGACACTGGATGATAAAACTTTTCCCATTCTTCATGCTACACATTCCTCTCTCTCCCTATAATTAATCTCTCCTATTTAGAGAAGTGAGTGTACGAGGAACAGTGGTCACGTCTGGGGTTTGTTTCCTCCATTTCTTTTTTCTTTTTTTGCGGTATGCGGGCCTCTCACTGCCGTGGCCTCTCCCGTTGCAGAGCACAGGCTCCGGATGCGAAGGCCCAGTGGCCATGGCTCACGGGCCCAGCCGCTCTGCGGCACGTGGGATCTTCCCGGACCAGGGCACGAACCCGTGTCTCCTGCATGGGCAGGCAGACTCCCAACCACTGCGCCACCAGGGAAGCCCTCCTCCATTTCTTATTGGGTTAGGAGGACAAGGAGAATACTGTCTTGTTTCTGTCTAATAATTAGGAAGGAATTGAATCTGGTTGTTTTTAAAGATCTGTCCAGCTTATGACTTTATGTTGTTATATGTTAATGCTATATAAGAGGCATGATTGAATCTTCACGAATAAGAGAGCCATTAAACCTATTGTCCAGGGAGCTGAGGCATGAGAGAGGGCAGAGGAAGTAAGTCTATGAGACATTGACCCTTATGCACAAACGTGTCTGCTGAGTGTGTAGATGCAACACAGAGCTAACAATGACCGGATTACACATAGATTTATTTTATCAGGTAGATTGTATTAGCATTCATCTTATCTCCATACACTTCCAGTAGCAGGATCCCTGAACTTCGGCCTGCACATCATGCACTGTAGTCACTTTTTATTGTGTACCCTTTGTAGGTATTGTCATAAAAATATACTCTGTAGAATGGACAATTTTGCATTGTTAAGGGGATTTCAAGAATCAGTGATGAGAAAGGGATGTTTGGGGATGAGAAGAATTAAGGAGATGTGAACAGAAAAGGGCCTGTCTGTTCTATGTATGATTGAGTTGTTCCAAATCTACTACAGACAAACTTCGTGAGGGTGTCAAGTGCAATTCGGTAAAGAGAGCATGGGATTTGGAATTCAAGGATACCTCAACTTGGGTTCCCCCAGAAACAGAATCTGTGATGAAATTCGTGTGTAGGAGGTTTACTGGGGGGTGCTCTTGAGATCAACACCCATGGAAGGGAAGGAAAGAAGGGTTAGGGTTAGGGTTAGGAGAGAGGAAGAAATCGAGCTTTGATGTTGCCACAATGGAGACCTCAGCTGACAGTGACAAAGTTCTTACGATGGGATGGCCTTTCTGAGCTGTCTCGAGGTAGAGGAGAGGACCAAGCCTTTGTCTCTCCATCCATTTATCATTGGATGTGGGCCACCTTGGAAGAGGTGTGACTTTGGGTGAGGAACTGACTTCAACTTCTATTTTTTTGTTTAGGTGTTGGGCAAGCTAGGAAGACTTAAATTCCCATGAATTATAAAGAAATACTGTATCAAATGAGCCATAGAAAAGAGAGGAACCTGTAAGCAGACAAGTGTCTTTTAACGCTATTGTTCTTATGCTACACAGACTGGAAGGCAGAGCTGCTGCCCTGCACAGTTCCTAGGGTCTTATCTCTATAATATGATTCATATGAGTATTGTCCATATGAATTGCACTCCCTAGATTTGTGCGGTGAACAACCTGTGCAGCCTTAAGCTGTGCTCTAATATAAGAAATACGGAAATAGAAATGAATGTGACTTTCTGAAATCCAAGAGAATTGTCTTTAATTTGTCAACATCTAACTAATAGTCCAGATTATAGAATTGCCTTGTTCCTTCTTTTCTTCACCTGGCATCACTCATTTTACCTAGTTGATTTTGTCTTCTTTTGAATCTGTTTGTTTTGTGGCTAATCCTAACATATCTGATGTCTGGGGATCAGATTTTAAATAATAAAGACATATTCTGCTTTCCTTAGGGGGCTGAAGTTCTCTAACTCTTTTTTGTAATTATATCTAAAATCTGTGACATTTATTGAAACAGCTGGTTACATAAATGGGATGATCTCTTCAGCAGTAAATGTGGACCCAGGCTCTACACATGTACACACCTCCAGAGGGGAGAAAACTGTCCTGAGAGTCAACTTAGCAAAACATCGGTTTCCACTTGCATTCTCACTCCTACAGTATCTGAAAGCACTGAAGAAGGGCAGTTATTCCAGGCAAGTGCCCTGGTGTAGGGAGGGCATAGCCTCCATAATCCATAATTCTATCCATAAACCTTTTAACTGAAGACCCTTGAGTTCCCTACCTGTCATGCCATCTCATGAATTTCTTAGCATAATCTTCTTTTTCTGGTAAAGGGGTCTGTTTTTTGAGGAAGCTAGCTAAAAAATGCAGTATTGCTTTTGTGTAGTTTCACCTCCCCGCCTTAAAGATCTGGAATGCTTCTTACGTACCAGAAGAGCTAAGTCTTAGAGTCAGTTAGAAGAATTCAATAGACTGGCTACTGAAAATGCAAGTTGTCAAAATAAGAAAACACAGTCGGGACTTCATCCACCAAAACCAGCATTTTGAGTTTTGCCGAAAATCAGTCGGATAGAAGTCAAGAGTAACCAAGAAGATGTGGCTCAAAACTTGAATGGAAAATACTGTCTTGTGGGGCACGCTACATTATAAAACCTCTTATCAAGCTTTGGAGCCTGGCGACGTGCGCTGCATCTGCCAGAGTGGGTACTCACCACGTGCTATTTTCAATCTTGCTGAACTGACTACACTCATGCCCGGGCTCAGAGGCAGACCTGTGCTGCATCAGACTCAGGCTATTGACTCAAATGTGTCCAGCTGTGGCTTGGCCAGTGTCTAATGAGGCGGTTTGGCAGTTGGAGAAGGAGCTAGTTAACTAAGGTCATAGAGGAAGAAGCGAACAATGAGTGTGAGATGAGAGCTGAGCACATGTGCAGACAGAAGGATTGGCAGTCTGCTGGGGGTGGCGGTTCCAGCTGGACCACAAGGATCTTCAGTTGAAGTGAACTGAGGGAGCCTCTGTCCCAGACGACGCCCGCTTTCACACTGGACCCTACCTTTCAGCCATCATGGTGGCCTGGTTGTAAGAGAGAAGGGATCTGATCACTGAGACTGGTTTCATCACGTGCAGTTAGGAGAGACTGCAGTACCTGCCTTGTGTAAAGGCGTTAACCAGACAAAACCAATGGGAAGTAAAGAATGACTGTGGAAAAGGAAAAGATCAGGTTGTGCGAACCTTGGTTAAGTGTCTCTTAAGTGTCTCTCTCTCCACATGCTTCTTCCTTTCGGGAGATTTCTACCTTCATCCAAATTGAAACAAAGCCCTAATTAGAACAAATGACAATGAGTTAATGCAAAAATGAATGACTGAAGTTGCTTGTGAACCGTGACCCAGATTTTAGGCACACCCACGCTTTTAAAACCTGCACAATTATGGGAACAAGCTTATTTTAAAGTTGAACAGACAGGCTGACAGCAGAAAATCTTGAGACATTAAGCAAAGGAGCTCCTGAAATTTCTAAGTACGTCCATTTTAAGAATATGAGGGTGTGCCTGTATGCAGTTTTGGCAGCTGCGGGCTCTGTGGCGAGGTGAAAGTATTCAGACTAACCATGAATGGGAAACAGT
This sequence comes from Monodon monoceros, assembly GCF_005190385.1. Classification (NCBI taxonomy): domain Eukaryota; kingdom Metazoa; phylum Chordata; class Mammalia; order Artiodactyla; family Monodontidae; genus Monodon; species Monodon monoceros. The sequence continues at coordinate 10,745,478 of NW_021703771.1, read as the reverse complement.
TGATAATTTAGGGCAGAGGACAGTGTGTTCAGTTCAGCACGCAGGGAATAAGATAGTAGGCTATAATGCCAATGGTGTCCATGTGCTCCATGGACCTAGTACATCAGAGAACTGGAAAAGTTATCTCCTCTGTTTGTGTAAGCATGCCACTGATATTCCTCATCCCAGGATACATTCCAACCGTTTACATTTCATGCTTCCTGGAAAACAAAATCTCAGACTGCCTGGAAGGTTTTGCTACTTTATGACATTACTGCCAGCATTTCATTAGAACCATATTTAGTTGAATACCTTCGGAAGAATTTTATGTACCAAAAAAAAAAAAGAGGACCCTGAACGAATTCTTTATATGTTGCTGTATTTTGACAAACAGTAATGAACTTGAAAGAGGATCAAAATTCTCTGAAGGTAACATTATTTGTTGACTCAGTATTTACATATATAACAAACTAAAAATAACTGGGTTGCAGAAAAAATGAGTGACTGAATGCTTGGTTTCTATGCTGCCACATAGACATCATTTTAAGGTGCAAGAGGAAAACTCTCAAAGCAGCATGAAATCTGATTCTTCACGCTGTCACAGGGCCAAACACTGGTGGTAAGAGGTTTGGCTTCAGCAATATCATTGTATATACATCACATTGATTGTTTAACAATGTCAATAATTTGTATTCTTATGTTGGTTTTGTGGCTGTTTGTTAGTTCCTGGGAGCCCCCCCAAAATGAAGTGTTACAGAACCAAAAATGGGGGAAATTTTAATTAGGATCCATCAGTTGGTGGAAGGAAATTCATCAAACCATTTGGCTTGAAAATTCTATGCCGTCCTAGCAACCGTTGATGAGGGACATTATCGCAGCGTGTGCAGGAGTTAACCCTGAGTGTGACTCAGTGCAGCAATATCAACATGCCCGATGCGTTTCCTTATGAAATAGAGAAAAAACTAAACTGGAAATTTATTTTAAATATATTTAACTCTCAGAATATTCGAGGTTCCCCAATCTTGACTAATTGTTGGGAGGATAAATACAGAGCTAAGCCTATTTTGTCCAGTTGGTATAGTTAGTAAAAGTCAGGGGAAAAAAATACTGATGGGTTTGGTCAGCTGCTGCCGATGTATACTAAGATTTAACCGAATTCAGCATCTTCAGTGTACACAGAGTTTTACAAATTCTTCCATAAGAGTATGTAATTTATGAAAACTAAACATGCTTCGTGCAATTTTATTTACAAGATGAACTTGTCCACAAATCCCTTTTCATGGACTACTTTATGTAAATATTGCTTTGCGCCAGCTTAAATTGTATATAGTTCAAAATTGTGGAGTCTAAATTAATGATATTTAAAACTGCTGAGAATATGGACCTAACAAAACAAAGACCAGGTTCATTTTAAATAATTTTAGATATTTTTATAAGAGAAATATACATCGTAAAACTCATGAGATCATTAACATGTGTATAAACAAGCACTGTAAATTGGGGACATCAATAACTAATTTATGTTTTGGGCTTCTTTTTTCAAAATTGAATCTAGTTCTGTCTTTCTGAAACCTTTTATGCCACAGTTTGATGTGTGAAAAACTAAACATAAACGGCCAGGGTTAAATCTTCCTCCGATGGTAGTTTGGGTGATTTGCAACAAGAAACACTCTTCCGTACTCTGCATCTCTATCTGTGCTGTGCACCAGACACTCCACGACGATCATGCAATGTGGGTGTCCTTTGTCCTTGAATCTACACCTTCCTTCTATCTGGAGGCCTTTGGATTTTCTCTCACAATTTCCCTTCCTGCTTCTCATCTTCCTCCCATTTCTCTTCTCCTCCTCTCTCCCCTCCTCTTCCTTCTCTTATAGATTTAGATATAAGTATATAGATATAAATTTAATGGTAGAAGTATTTTGCATTGTTAAAAATTAGAAAATCAGATGAATAAACATCATATTGCCACCAACCATAGATCATCATTTTAAGCTCTAATGTACATCATTTCAGGTCTCATATCTATATAGAACATATATAATATACATATGTGGTTTTTCATATATATATAGTTGTTATGTATATGTAAACACATTTGTATGTTTTGTGTGTGTACATACATATAAAATACATGCATATACGTGTGTATGGTGTGTGTGGTTTGTTGCTTCGTAACCTGTTTTCTTCAGTTAACCATCTCCATTTTACTATATCAGTGCATCTCTCTTTCACGCAATAACTCAAAGTTTATTGAAATTTCTCCAGTTGACTCCAGGATGACCTCTGTGGCTGGTTTGTCCAAAAGAGTATCCAATTCACAGCCACACTTTGCTTTGGGTAGTTATGCCCCTTAAGTCACTTTCCATCACAGTCCCTTTGTATCGTGACACCATTTTGCTGAACAAACAGGGCCACTTGCCTGCAGGATGGGTCTCCTTCTTTTAAATATATTGTCCAACAACCATGGCAGGAACAACTTTGTGGATTATTTTAGGATGGGATTCAGTTTGTTCTCAACATTGACAACACTTGAGTTTTCTGTTCACAGGTTGAGAGTGAAATAAGCACTGATAGGTGACTTTTTCTCTATCTAGATTTTGATGTATTTTTCTTATCCATCAGAACGTGCCTAGACGTGGATTTTTTTTCATGAAAACCATTTGAATCTCAGTGTGCAGATTCAGATCTTTTTTCAGCCCCGGGAATATTTTTCTTTCATGTATCTGGTCCACTTTTTTCTCCCCAAACACCCATGATGTGTTTGCTAGATCTTTTATCACTCTTTCACCTTTTCCCACATGACTTCTACTTCTCTCATTCTTGTGCCTTAAGATATTCCTTAAAATTAAGCTGCTGATCTGAGCATTCGGTGGTCAAACTCTCCTTTATTATCTACTGATTTGTCTTAGTTTGAAAATGATTTTAATTTCTAGAAATTGTTTTTGTTTGTGTTTGTGTTATTCCATTTTGTTCTCCTTAAGCATTCATGATTAATTTTTATTCAGATGATCACCTGTCTCTTCTAGCAGTTCTATAGTGTATGTTCAAATTGTTAGTTTGATCCTTTTCTTTTAGGCTTTTGGGGCTCCACAGATCAGTAGTTATTTTTTTCTGCCAGCACATTGGAGCTTGAAATACTGGTGGGACTGGTGGGAATCCTGCTGCAATTCATCCATTAGCCTATGGGCTACAGGCAGGATGTTAGCACCATGTAAAGTTTCTTTACTCTCTACCTTCCTATAGTTTCTTGGTCGAGTAAGGTAAGGAAGGCTTCTCATTTTCAGTCTCAGAAACTAGGAGACAAGCCATATAGAGAAAAGATTCGCAGTCCAAGAATCCTATACATAGCCAACACTCATTCATATGTCGGGTAAAAGGCATGAACTCGGGAATAAGCAAGAACTCAGGCTGAATGCCACCCACGTTCCCCATATTAGGAAAATGCACGAAATAGACTATAACTAGACAACAAATTAACCGAAGTAGGGACTTCAACCTGAACAGCAATGAAGAGAGACAACCACAGTGGTGGGAGAGTGTGGTCCAGAACTTGGAAACACAAGGTCTGAGTGGCACACCTGGATTCAATTCTCGCTTGTGTCACATTTTCTGTGTGACATTAGGCATGTATTGAACATCTCTTTGCCTCAGTTTCTTCATCTGTAAAATAAAGAATGGGAATAATGGTAGAGTTTATCCCATAGTGTGGTTGCAAAGAATAAGTGGTTTAATAAATGTAAAACATTTAGAAGAGAATCTGGCATGTAATATATGCTCAGTAAATGTTATATCATTATGATTCTATACAATAGTTTAAGAAAATGCTGTCTAAGAATAGACAATATAACTGCTGGTTAAGGAGTCTTGAAATAGAGGAGACATTCCATAAGGGAAGTTTTGATACAGTGAGCACTTAAGAATCCTGGCAAACCTTTGCTCTGTAGGGGCAAGAAAGGAGAGATAAAAGTATCCCAAGGGATGGGGGGCATATGTCAGGGGGGAAGGATGGGAGGGATGATCAGTTACTTTAAAGCTCTTTTTCTATTGGAAAGGTGGGAAAGAAGGTAGGATTAGAACATCATGGTGGGGGAAACAGGGATATAGTTAGTACCTTGTTTTTAAAGCAATCGTAGTGACATATGTGTCTGATTAGGAGAGCAGGGAAAGAGATGGTAACCATTAAGGAAATGGAAAAATCCACCAGAACCTTTAAATTAACATGGGGGAAATAGGAACAAGCAGCAATTCAATCAAACTAACGAAACCAAGGGGAAGAAAAATAGGGAAACGACAATGTAAATGAGTAGAAAACAATGAAGTAAAGTGGAAAGAATAAAATCAACATTAGATCTTGTGCCAAATGTGAATGGACTGAATTCATCCATTAAAATCTAGAAACTGCTACTTTGGGCTAAAAAACAAAATCCAGATATGTGAGCTTGCAATGAAGTGCATATTGAGTCAAAAATAATTGTCTCGGGCTTCCCTGGTGGCACAGTGGTTGAGAGTCCGCCTGCCGATGCAGGGGACACGGGTTCGTGCCCCAGTCCGGGAAGATCCCACATGCCGCGGAGCGGCTGGGCCCGTGAGCCATGGCCGCTGAGCCTGTGCGTCCGGAGCCTGTGCTCCGCAACGGGAGAGGCCGCAGCAGTGAGAGGCCCGCGTAGCACACACACATACACACACACATACACACACGCAAAATTGTCTCTCTCTGTCTCTTCCTTCCTCCCTCCCTCCTTCCCTCCCTTCTTCCTTCCTTCCTTCCTTCCTTCCTTCCTTCCTTCCTTCCTTCCTTCCTTCCTTCCTTCCTTCCTTCTTTCCTTTTTCCCAGTAAAGGGGTAGGGCCACATAAAGAAATGCAAACCGAAAGAAAACTGGAATGACAATATTAACATCACACAAGATGAAATTGAAGATTAAAAGCGCTTAGAATAAACAGACATATTGTGTAATGATATAAATCTAAGCCAATAAATATTTGTCATAAAATGACAAAGGAAAAACTATTAGAAATGCAAAGAAAACCTCATACAATGATGGTGAAAGATTTTTGATTATATATCTCTCAGAAATAGATTAATTTATTAGGCAGAAAAATAAGAATTTCTTTAGCAAACTTGATGTATTTGATGTATGGATCTTACATTCTTCAAATAGAAAATATACTTTTTTCAAGTATCTAAGTTCAAAGCAATTGATTATGTACTAGGCCACAAAGAAGTCCTTACTGAATTCAAAAAAAGGGAGACTTTAAAGGATATATACCATGTTAAAATTACAAATAAATAGTAAGATGGAGACCCCATCAAAAACTTAAAATATTTAAAAATTAATAAATAATGGTAGATAACATTTGAACCAAAAAGGAAATTAAAAGGAAAATCATTTTCTAGAAATCAATGGGAAAAAAAAATTTATTCAAGTTCATTGAAACCTAGCAGCTGTAGTTCTCAGAAAAAAAAGTATAATATTAGATATCACCATTATTAAAAAGTAAGGATGAGACAAAATAACTAGCTACTTCTCTTACTGAAATTAAAAATAAACCAAAAGAAACTGGGAAGAGGGGATTAACTGGTATAAGACTTAAACTTAATGAAATAGAAAGCAAAAATTATTAAAAGGATAAATGAGTCCAAAAGCAGGTGTTTTGAAAGAAAACTATATATTTCTATTAAACTTCACCTAAATATGTGACACAATCAGGCTCCAACAAAAAAATAAATGGTTCACTCAAATTATTAGAATAATTCCAGGATGGTTTGAAAAAGATACTGTTCACTAAGACAAGGGTATGGGGTAGGAGAAATGAAGAAAGTAGCACAGTATCTTCAGGTATTAACAGTAGAGTTGTTATCACTATTCACTTTTGAAGGGACAAGGAGAGGAAGCTACAAGTAGAACGTGGAAGAGGAGAGTTGTGCAGGGAAGCCATCTTCCATGGCTTTCAGTGCAGAGTCAAAGCCAGCCTGCACTGACCCTGTGGAAAAAGAGGCAGGAAGTATATGCCCCAGCCTCACTCTGCTCTCTCCTTCCTGTCTCCGGATGGAATTCCCCATTGGTGAACCCAACTGGAAGCCAACAGAGGGCCCTGGAATACACTGATCTTGTCCATACAGGTCAGCCTCTTAGGCTACAGAGCAGAGTGGAGAAGGGTGGAGAGTTCATTGGAGGGGCACAGCACCGTACCAGTTCCGAGTGTGAGTTCTCAATCTCAAGCAATACCTCTTATATATCATATGCTGGGAAATTGCAGACTGTTGGTTAAAAATGAGACATACATTGTAGATGATAGCCAATAAACGATTGATTTAAATCATAATATTGAGGGGTTTCCTTTGTAGGAAAAAAGAAATAATTGAACAATGATTTTGTTTCATCATCAAGTTGAGAAAGTTGTTAAAGTACAATTTTAATTGTCACGAGCGTAACTTGCTTAAAGTTTTGATATAACGTCCAGATTTCAAGTAAAGAATCTCAATTTCCCTATCTGATGAAGAGGGGAAGACAACAGCTTTTATGGTGACTTCTTCTATTTCAATGGTTCACTCAGCCTTGGGGCTTCCATGTGGTTTTACAGTCACACTGATGTGGCATTGAAGAAACCCAAGTGTGAAGAACCAGTCAGTATTCTCACCAACATTAATCAGCACTGTGGCTTGGCATTTTAGGCTGCTATAGACATTTCAGAATGGCTTCTTCACCTATGCCAAAGAAACTCAGTTTTTCTCAACTGCTGCAGGTACTGAGCCTTTGGGTAGAATTGAATGAAAGGAAAAGAAAAAATATGATATAGGCTTACTTCCCTTGCTCTTATTCACATGTGCGCTGCATCCTCCTTTTTGATTCCATCATACCAAAGAGGACCATGTGAATGATTAATTCTCAAAAAGCTGTGATTTCTAAAATTAGTTGATTTGGGCACCACAGTTCTGTTTACACTTTTATATGTCAGTAATAACACATGAAACGTCAGCATTTTGAGGAGTCTGGGTTCTGTCCTATTCCTTTGATTTTCTGACCTCTCTTTTGTTTGTAATTCTTTGAAGTCTTCAAGACTTACACTGGTAGCTTGTGTAGCAACTTAATCTACGATGGCAAGTAATAGAATAATAAAAATAAGTGATGAAAGAAATCTCAGGTATAATCGAGTACAAAACTCTAATTTTAAGGATGAGGAAAATGAGATCCAGAGACTTATTAATTGGACAGAGGACACAGTCATTAGTGGTCAGAATGCTAGAATGCTGGAACAAGCCACAACTGGAAACCCATCTCTCTGTATCTAATTAATAGCTTTTTTGATTATTCCCTAATGTCTGTTAAAAAAAATGTAACTTATAGAAAATTTTTATACCTACCTGAAAAAATATATCTAAGAAAGCGTTTAAATAAAAATCAAAAGAGATTAATAGACAGATTGTGCTACTAAAAGTTATATGTATTCTTACTCTA
>NW_021703771.1:9999658-10137941 GCF_005190385.1 Monodon monoceros | reverse complement strand
AAAAAAAAAAAAAAAAAAAAAAAAAAAAAAAAGAGAGAGAATGGGAAAAGGGGTGCTAAGAACAAGTAGAAGGATTGGCTGTGATCAAAGAAGGGCTACTTCCCTTATGAAAATAGGGACGAAGAAAGAGGAGTGGGTGCAGATGCATTAAAGAGAAATGATTTGGTGGAAGAAAGATGAGAGAGATTCCAAATTAATCTGTATTGTCTGCATTATAATTAAGTGTGAACCGAGATCATCAGCTGAGAATTAGGGTGAAAAGGTGTGAGACAGGAAAAAAAGAAGAGAATGTAATGTCATCTCCCTGAATGGGAAAGTAAGCTTTACAAAGAACAATATTGATGGCTGGGCAGGGTTGAGAGCCAGTTTCAGGGGTGAAATCATGAATTCAAAGAGAAACCAATAAAACAGTTGTGTGATTTTTTTGCAGCAATATTTACTTGTTCTGGTGCAAGCAGGGAAACGAGGAAGATGACGATGATAATATTCACTGAGAACTTACTCTGTGCCATTTTTCTAAATGATTTACATATGATGAACTTTAAACAACCCTGGGTGGAAACATTACAAACAAAATATAAAAGAGGGAGGAAAGGGTTGAACGGTTCATGCAACCAAGTGACTTTAACTGTAGACCCGCAGTGAGAAGATGGGGCACGGTATCAGCAGCTGTAATTACTCCAGGTGAACTAGGAGAAATGATTTGGAAACAGCCGTGGGACACTGGAAAACAATGCCCCACTTCCTGGCCCTGAGATACATCGCTCCAAGGGAAATCGGTATCCTCGAGGACAGCCAGATTTTTAATTTAGTGAGGAGGTAGAAAGAGCATTCAGAGGAGATGCTGAAGATGAAGTGGGATTGCTAAACAGAGGTAGAGAGTTCCAGAAGATACAGGCACAGGTTTAAGAGAAAGAGAAGGAAAGGAGATTGGATTCAATCTGATGGTGGCTAGAGTAGGGTGGGAAGGAAAGGCTGGGTGTGAGGAATAATGGAGCTGGTTCTGAAAGTATCTCAGAGGACTGGTAGAACTAAGTTTTAGCATCTGATATGGAATGCTCAGCCCAATGGCCATATGATAAGTCAGAGTCTGATCAAGAAAACAAGAATTATTTCAGGTATTTTGAGCAGGAAGGGATTTAATTCTGGGAATTAGAGATGTCAAAAACTGTTGGAAGGCTAGGACTGTGCAGGCGTCTCAGGGAGACAGCACTGATGGTCTCAGTGGCCTGCAGCAATGGAGGGGGTCACTCTCAGGACACCAGACTTTACATTGAAATAGTGCCTTGGCTTCTCCCTGACTCCCAAGTCGAATATAAATGCCTCCCATCAACAAAATTTAAATAGGAACCTTGCTGACAGGAAGTCTGGAAAATGTACTTTCCAGGATTCAAGTCCCTGAACACAGAAGAGAGAAGTGAAGGGGAAATAGCACCAAGTTACCAACATAAAATCCTTCAAACGACCTGACGCGACTGACATGGCCTCTCCCGCTCTCCTGCCCGACCTCTCCTGGAATTACAGGGCGTAAATGCTGGCCTGGCCATACCCATCCCCTTATACCGCCCCAGCCCATCTAAGCAACCACAGAGTTCAATCAGTGCTGCGTCTTCTCTTTGTCACCACACTCTGTTTGCACTGAGCTGTATCTCCCCTCCATGCCTTCACCCTTCCTGTTCCCTCTGGATTCCTCCTCCAAAGCCAGCACCCCCTTCTTGGGCTCCTTCCTACTCTTTCTTCAGATATCATCTTGGTGTCACTCCCAAAAGCCTCCCCTCATATCCACCCGAGAGGTTTAGATGCCCCTCTCATGTGTTTTCATAATGTTTCTCCCATGAGAACTCATAGTACATTTTTAACTAGGTTGCTTGTTAAGTTATCTCTCTCTTCCACACAGAGAGACTGGGGCTCTGTTAGGACAGAGACTATAGCTTCCTCATTCTTATTGTGACCTCAGTGCCTTTCATAACATAGGTCCTTAACACATATTTGTGGAAGAAAGGAAGATAGGTTTATGGACTGAATTTTGTTCACCCCAAATTCATATGTTGAAGCACTAACCCCTAATATGACTGTATTTAGAGATAGAGCCTTTAAAGAGGAAATTAAGGTTAAAGGTGTCAAAAGGATGGGGCCCTAATCCAATAGAAATGGTGTCCTTATAAGAAGAGGAAGAGACATCAGAGATGTGCTTGCCACATTAGAAAAGGCCATGTGAGGACACAGCAAGAAGGTGGCCATCTGCAAAGCAAGGTGAGCAGTCTCAGGAGAAACCAAACCTGAGAACAGCAGAATCTTGGAGTTCTAGCTTTCAGAACCATAAGAAAATAAATGTCTGTTGTTTAAGCCCTCCCGTCTGTGGCATTTTTTTTATGGCAGCCCTGGCAGACTAGTACAGATAGGGAAGAAAAAGAAGGGAAAAAAGGAAGGGAAGAGAGAAGGAAATTGATAGGACTTAGCTTTTATTTCTTGATTAGATTCATTGATGTAATATAGTCTGTTTTCAAAATCCACGCATCTAGAGCACATCATTTACTTCGTTTGTAAGGAATTCCTGATATATTTTTTATACCGTTCATTTATATTCCCACTGATGTGAAACTAAGCTCTAAGAAAATACACTGCCCATATCAAGAAAAATTGGCAACTATTTTCTTTTTTTTAAAGTAATTTCACAGAATAGCGGATCCTTGAAGGGTAAGATTTCCAACTGGGAGAAAATGTAAAAGTGTTTCCCTATTCTGGGCCTCTCCTATATGATCCAACTCCAAAACAAATGCAAATCAAATTATCAAATACACCAAACCTCCTGTGTTCCAGGCCCAAGTTTAAGTTTCCCAAGAAGAAGTTTTTAATGAGTTATTAAAAATGTGATGAGTCCAACTTATTATTTTTCTAGGTACTCTCCTTTTTAACAGTGGAATCTGTATTTTCCCTGCCCAATATGATAGCTACTAACTGCATGCAGCTATTTAAATTTAAGCTTAATTAAAATTAAGTGGGCTTCCCTGGTGGCGCAGTGCTGAGAGTCTGCCTGCCGATGCAGGGGACACGGGTTCATGCCCCGGTCCGGGAAGATCCCACATGCCGCACAGCAGCTGGACTCATGAGCCATGGCCGCTGAGCCTGCGCGTCCGGAGCCTGTGCTCCGCAGCAGGAGAGGCCACAACAGTGAGAGGCCCGCGTACTGCAAAAAAAAAAAAAAAAATTAAGTGAAATTTAAGATTCACTTCATCAATTCACTTCCTCAACATTTCCCTAATGTCTACCATATTGGGCAGCCCAAATGTAGAATATTTCCATCATAACAGAGAGTTCTATTAGATGGTTCTGCACTAGATCAATAGTTTAACACAAAGGAATATCTCTGAGGGTAGGAATTTCAGACAGGTAGATTATGAGTATTGGCCTCCTTCCTCCCTTCCTTTCTGATCCCCTTTAACAGTAAGGTAGGTTTTTATTACACATATTAGAAAACTCATTTCAAATTGACATAAACAATATAGGATTTTATTTACTCACATAACTTGAAAATTCACAGGGAATTCAGGCATGGTTTAATCAGGGTGCTGGCTCCATTTTTCTCTAATTCTTTCACAGTCTTCTATTAACACTTAAACCTTAGCCTAAGTTCTCTCCATTTTTACAAATGGTTACAGCAGTTCCAGGCTGTGCATCTGTATCCACACCACTGAGATCAAGAGATTTTCTCTTCATCCTACCTTAGAATAGATGCCATTTATTTCACCTATTCCCTCTGCTTGGCCCAATAAATCTTAAGCAACACAGTATCCAAGTAAGTAATACTGATAAGTCAAAGGACTGGTTACTGAGCCAATCATCATGGCAACTGTGTCATATGAGGCAGATTTGCTTAGGTCTGTGAGGACTCACTCTGGGAACTGGGATAGAGTCAATACCCCAACACACACTCCAAAAATACTGTGTAGCTGCTATGCAATACGGGTGGGTAGTTCTCCAAAAGAAAATGCCGTTGCAAAGGGAAGGAATGGATGCTGGGCAGGCACCCAACACATGTGCCCCTGTGCCATCATATAAAATATTAGGTTTCTAGAGGTTTAAAACTAACTCACCTTTCATTTTGAGAGATACGTTGAGTCCAAAACTGCAAAAGCTCAGAGATTTTAGCCTACCTATAAGCTTACAAGTTAGCCTGCCATGGTGACATATACGTGTGTGCGTGTGTGTGTGTGTGTGTGTTTGTACTCACAGAAACGTCAGCTCTCTGGGTCAGAGAACAGACCATTTATCACTTACAGCAAGAAAAGCAGCCAGAGTGGCATTTTGCATTTTTTCCCCACAGGGTGACACGGTGGAGACAAGATGTTCCCTTGCACAGGCGGCAGGCTTTGCACCACAGGAAAGGATCCTTGAAGTTAGGAAACACATAGCTTATATCAGGTAGCTGCACCTGCCCCGCTCAGCAGAGCAGAGAGAGAGAGAGAGAATGCTTTACAACCCTGGAAGGTAAGCAAATGTCTCTCTGGGAAAGGTAAGTTTCTTCATCTCTCTGGAGAAATTCACAGCCTCTAGCTTCCAAGACTTTTGCTATTCAAACAAGCCCCTTGCTCAGAAAACCCAGACCGTGCAGAAATGTGAGAATATCCATGGAGAACTGGCTTCCATAAAGGACATTAGCAAATTCACCTTCAGTTTGCCATCCTCACTGCTAAGTCTGAGACTGTTTCCTCAGACATTTACTATAACAATGTTATCAATTTTCTCTTAGTTTGCCATTCTTACGAGGTAAAATTTTACCTCAAAATTTGACTAAAACAAAAATTTGTGTTTTTGCCTTAATTTATATTTCTTATTAATTAAAATCTACACGTATTTTTTTCTTTTTGTTAAACTTCCAGCTTATTCCTTTGCCCATATTTCTAGTGTGTTTTGTCATTTAGCATGAATTTATAGAATTTTAAATAATCTTTCCCTGGGGTCCTCCGAAAGCATAGTCTGGGAAAATGGTTAATGTAGGCTTGATTTATTTAGGAATATGATCTCAGAAAACAAGGATGAGGGACAGGAGAGTATATGTGGAAGAAGAGAGAGCCAATACAAAGGGCAATTTTCAAGTTGTGGTGGGCAGAAACCCACAGATTTCCTAAGGAGCGTTATAGGATGGATGTGTATCAGGAAGGAAAGAGGAAGGACTTATCTCTAGGCTCCTGTCCCCCCCCCCCCGGTCAAGTCTTGCCTTGCTGAGTGCAAATGCTTTCACACTTCCTGGCACTGGTGTATGTCTGAGTTCCGGATGGTTTCCGTTGGTCCCCAAGCCTCAGTGTCAGTGAAGCCTCAGGGCAAGAAGGGAGAGACATACAACACGGGGCTGGGATGAGCTGATTTCTGGTTATATCTGCTCAAAAGCAGTCCAGAACTAGTCACCACAGCCATGTATAGACTGTGAAATGAGGCTGAAGGGATGTAAAACTGTGCACAAGAAGTATCCAGTGGCACTTGGGTGCACCACTTGTAGCCCTTGGGTTCCCCCCAGATCCGGTTTATCACTGAGTCCCCAGAAGACAGAACTCTTTTCCAGTTTCCCTATCAATGAAATGTCTGTTCTCTGTATTCTTCTCTCCTTGCTCCAGGTTTAAATTAGGGTAGGAAAATCCTGCAATATCTTCTCTGGAATTCCACTCCCGAAGTTCTATTTCAGCATCACAGACAGATAACGATGTCCAGTTAGTATCACTCTGAATTTCTGGCAAATATTTCAATGGTTCCTGTGAAACATTTCCAGAGGGCATCTTTTTATTCTAAATTTTTCTCTGTTTTCTGTATCTAGACAATAAATTGTACTTATTAGAGTCCATCTGTACAAATAACAAATAATTTTTAGAGGTCCTAAATGTGCTCTCAGGCAGCCCATAAAGTCCCATAAGTAAGTTTGACAAAAGGCCAAACATACTGCTTTTACTGTTTGTTTACAAATTGGTTTCAATTTCAAGATTCAAAGGGATGGAACCTACAAATGCAATTGTCATTACTACAAATTATGGATACCCCTCGGAATGAAGCTCTACTCAAAGCCACTTCCTACAATAACTCAGTCAATGATTGAGGTCCAACCAAATACCTCACTACCAGAGTAAAGATCATCTAGTCCCTGAACTAAACTGAGAATCCAGCTGGAGAAGCAGAACGAAGTCAAACCTGGAGTTGTCCAGTCCATCCTTCTTTCATACAGACCTTGGGAAATCTTTAAACATGAAATGCAAGGATTTGCCTCAGGGTAAGGCAGTTTGTCTTGGCCTGAATTCAAGAGGTAAGGCTCTGTAGAACCTTTACACCAACATGATATTTTCTTTGTAGAACCAAATTTAACAGGGGTTGGTGAAGATCTGTCAGGACTGCACTAGCTCTGGGCTTCCCCGTCAGATTCCTTCCCATTTTACAACAGTCCAAGAAAATATGGTTGCCTTTGACTGATTTGTCTGGGCTCTCCCTTCTTAACTGGGCATTAGGAATGTAGTTTATGGGTCTAATTGAGCACCCTGAACCTTTGCTGGAAGTCAAGTATCTACCCACAGACCAGGCAGAGGTCCCCTGAGGCTCGCTCAAAGCCAGCACACATGTCCAGGAACAGACTCAACTAAAGCCCCAGGCAGGACCCCAGAAACAGAGGAGAAAAACTCCAACTTTTTTCAACTGGTCATAAATATGCAGCCTAATTTTCCTGCAGCTCACTTTTTAGGTTTTCAGGAAGAGGGCTAATTCAGCCTCCACAATTACATCAGAGGAAGGAAGTTCTGGAGGAGACCTGAGCTTCTACCCCTAACTCAACAGCAGTACCATGATATTCAAAGTTACCCTACCCTGACACACACACACACACACACACAAAGCCTTCCACCTTCCCTTCCATTCCAAACGGTCTTGGAAAATAATAAAATAAAATAAAAATCCAGTGACAGAAGGAAGGAAACACATGGGAGTGGGGTGTTCTTCACTGCCCTTGCGATCCATACCCAGGCATTGATTTTTTACCTGCTCACTTATATGGTGCTGGGAAGAGTTGGGTGTATACATAGGCAGAACCTAGACATTGCATGCAACCTATTTTTTTAATTAACACTCATATTTAAACCATTTTACTATGGGAAACCTGTTATATCTTGTAACATTGGGGTCTTAGGAGGCTTTGTTGTTGTTTTAAAGCTGTCTTGACCGACCTTTGAGGCCCTGGCCAGGCAGCTCTCCTTATCTTGAGCAGTCAGTTAAGTCCACACCCCCACGCCCTTCTATCAGGTTCTCACACTCAGGCCCACTATGTACTAGCACTCATCACCTGAGAGCCAGATACCCAAAACTCAGGACAGTTCCTGTGCCCCTAAGGCAGCTGGAATCCACAGGGACCCGTGGGAACCTCGCAAACCCACCCAGCTTGCCATACGAGCTCCCTGACAGTTCCAGCTTGCTGGAAACTTCCCCAGCTGTGGTCCCCTGTATGACACTCCCCAGGGATAGCCTTCTCTCCCAAAAGTTCTGCCTTTTATCTATCTGAGTAGCAGTGTTGTTTTCTGCCCCCAAAAGAATCTTCAATTTCTATAGTCACACCACCAATCAGAAACAAACTACAGGCCTTTTCCCATCACATCCTTGAAGAACTAAAGAAGCCTGATTTTTAAAGGAAAAGCCACAGCCTATTTCCATTTTCTATGAAATATCAAGTAGGGTGCTGGAACCAAACAATTTGAACCATCACAGCTAAAAAAGCTACCTCATCCGCACCTCAACTCCCAGCTTCCCCTATATAAATAAATATTTTTAAAAGGAATCTCATTAGGTCACCCTCTTAATATTCAGACTAAGAAGGTGACATAATAATACATTTTATTCATGTGACTTTTAAGTCATAAATTTTGAATTCTAAAAATAAAAACAGAGAATACACAGCCACAGAGCCTTCTCCGTTATCCCTTCCAGAAGCAAGGTCTCATCGTTTGAAGCCCGTGGCAAATGTTCCCAGGATTAGGCAGTGCTGGTATCTGATTCTGCAGGTGTTGATACTCTCCACTTCTCCCGAAACTTTCCACTTTCCCACACACTGCTCTCGTCTCAACAAAGAACCATGAGGAATAAACACTTTTTAAGAGCAACATTCTACAGTAAAATGTATTAGCTCATTTCTGCCTTTGGACACCATCCATGCATCCAACATGCGATGACACTGTGGAAAACCCCCAGGTGGGCTGCCAGCCTGCGTGGCTCCCCATGGGAAGATGAAACCACATCGTCAGGACCCCGGAGACTAAATAAACACAGAGCCAGAACAGAAAAAGGGCAGGAGGGCGCATTCTCCTCAAAAGCTGAGTGAAGAGTTCTCCCTTCATTTTCCCTTCTGGACACCCTACAAAGGAAGCACAGCTGATCCATCCTGTCGCCTTTCTCTTTCATCAAGTCCCCACAATCCCACTGCAAATTTCTTTATTATAAAGATGTAAATATCAGGGAGCACAGCTTCTCTGTCCATCCATCATTGTTTATATTTTTTAAACTCTTAAATACTGAGTCTGGGGAAAAAAAAGTATTTCAGCTAGGGTTAATGGCATGAAAATAGTGAAAGGTAAATTTCAAAGTGAAAATCCTAAAGACTAAAGATTTAAACTTTTAAACTTTTCTTCCTCCATTAGAAGGAAACTAGGGGCAATTTTAAATGGTTTCCCTAAAGTGTCTTCTCATCACTCTGCTTTTCTTTTTTTTTTTTTGGCTGTGTTGGGTCTTCGTTTCTGTGCGAGGGCTTTCTCTGGTTGCGGCGAGCGGGGGCCACTCTTCATCGCGGTGCGCGGGCCTCTCACTGTTGTGGCCTCTCTTGTTGCGGAGCACAGGCTCCAGACGCGCAGGCTCAGTAGCTGTGGCTCACGGGCCTAGTTGCTCCGCGGCATGTGGGATCTTCCCAGACCAAGGCTCGAACCCGTGTCCCCTGCATTGGCAGGCAGATTCTCAACCACTGCACCACCAGGGAAGCCCACTCTGCTTTTCTTAAGGAAAGCAGTCAATTAAGGATTGTAGCCATCCTTGCATAAACAAGAGTAGATATAAAGTGTTGAGCATAGCAGTTTTATTATTATTATTATTTCCCCACAGAGCTTTTTCTACCCACATAAACTTCTGTAAAGGCTTTCTTAGGCCCAAGTATACTAATCATATCAGACTAGCCCTGGCCTAAAAGTCCTTGAGTTTCAGGTCATTATCTGTAAGCAATTAATAGAGAATTTATTTACCATGGCATCGTTTTCTATAATTCTGTAATGAAAGATAATTGTTCTGGACCAAAAACTGTGTTATGAAGAAAAGCAAGTAAAAATCTTTCTTTCTGTTCTAGTACCTATACATCACGTTTTTCTTTTACAATTCAAAGAAAAAGTTTATGAAAAAAGTCTTCTGCACCTCTAACTGCACTTGTCAGCATCTCTAAAACTGGCAATCAATAACGCAGATGGCCCCAAGGATATACAAATAATGAAATGTGTGTTGTACGCCCCTCTGTGTGCAAATACAGCATGTTCTGCTATTAACAGAAAGCCAGCTGTCGACAGGCAGAGCCATTAAAACATAAGTGATCTTTCATTCCAGCTTTCCTTGAAATTATTCTGCCAAATATAAATGGAACTGCAGTATCCTCAAAGGTTAAGGACGATGTAAAGGAGAAAACATAAAGAGAAAGAGAAAAGTCCTTTGAATTGTTACAGACCTGTCTCTTGTATCTAGCTATTTTCTTTTCTTTTATAAACAGAGATTTTATTTTTTCACAGACAGCATCGTACACAGTGTTTTCTGAGATAAATATTATGATGTTAACCATATCAGACACACCTTTTGTACACATGCTTTTTCCTCAGAAACCAAGCACATTTAAGATTTTGAACTTTACCCAGAATATTTTCACAGATAGTGTTTTTCAAAATTGTCACACTTTAGCTAGATTGGAGACACTTACCTTACAGACGAATGAATATTTAGGGATGCTCCTTATTCTGTTATTATAAAGATCAAGAACCTTAACCCCGGGAGGTAAACATCCAGCTATTTTCTTGGAGCACAAGTGTACAAGCACCCAGAATTGATTTGTTATAAATTCTAATTTACGTTAGACTTATTAAAGAATATCTATTTATAGATTATAATTCAGAATTACAAAACTAGAAAAGTATCTTCCTTACTAAATTCTGAAAGGCAGTAACATAGTATATCACGGTTATACTAGAACGGACTGCACCGGGAATGTACCAAACCAAAGACTAATTATTCTAATGAACCCAGGGAACCATATTAGCTTTCAAATTCAGCTCAGGGCAATCTTCCAGTATTTTAAGCACTTTGTATTCTTTGGTTTAGACCACTGATGTGAGATTTTTCTGAAATTTGGCAACATAAATCTAAGGTTGTTTTACTATAAAACTAATAAATGTCAAGAACTCAGAAATAAGCTAAGGACTCGCCAAAGGTCAGAGTAACTGAGATGGGATATAATACCTTTCACCTGAGTAGTACCACGAAAACTGTAAAGAAATGGAAATCAGTGCCTAAAGAAAAAAAAAAGAAAACAGGTTTTCCTCAAAGTGTTTTCAAGAATCTGAGTCTGTAAGAGAAACATGGCAAATTGCTGGAAGGAAAAGACGTTGCAGAGACTGCTAGCTGTGCACCAGGAAAGAGAATAAAGTTCTTCCTTTCTTCCGTGTAAAAGCTGCAGTTGTGAAAACAGCTGCCAGGCTGGGATGGAGCTACCAGCAGTCCCCATTCCCTTTGTGTAGTTATATGATTAGACCCACAGCTTCACCAGCAGACTAGAGCAAAGATTATTTGTCTGATTTTATATCACTTGCTTAGGTGGAATCCTCTGGCCCCAGACTTTTGCTCTTCCCCCCTTCTTGCTAGGAGATTTTGAAAGTCACCTGTTGACCATTGCAACACCGCCACTCTTCACCTGGTTCCAGAAACCCCTGCACGGAGCAGAGCTGGCTGCCAGCCTTGAGCACTCACCCCAGATAAAGTGGGAAAGAAGGAAACCGTAGTCTCTCAGCCATTGAATTTTGGAATTTCTTTGTACACGTAGCTTATGTGAGCCTAACTTAACACCGAACAAAGTAAGAAGTGAGAAGTAACAAGAAGAGCAACAGGAAAGAACTGGAGATGATTATCTAAAATCTTGGCATTACTTAAGCTCACTAACAAATATGAGATATAACTCTCCAATCATTTGAACTCGTCTATTTGACAACAAATAATTATTGACTATCTAGCCTTTGCCAGGAACTCTGGGGAGACAAGTGAAAAAGACTAAGTCCTGCTCTTTGGAAATGTACGATCTTATGGTACCTGACAGAGCGTCCCACAACAGGCTTCCTTCTGTTACCCTTCTCTCTGCCTCTCTTCCTCATGAAAACAGAATTGCTGATATATTTGATTTGGAGGGAAGAGAGGGAAAGCACAGGTTGCTTAGACATAATGGTGCCAGGTTTTTATTTCCTATCTTGATGATTTTCTAAAAGTATATGCTCTAATGTAAATGAGGCTATAACTTGTGCTTTACAATATAACAAACTTCGTGAATTTTTAAAGGTTGGATTATAATATTTCTACTTTTTAGAGAGATACTCTCTTCTGAGAAGTTGTTGACAGTGTGTTTACATCCTTTGTAAACTGTAAATTTCTTTTATAAATAACAACTTCCAAGGAGGATGTTCAGACCCACGGTACTATTTCTCTAAGATTCTCTACCACTTTGAAAGTGGAAGTCAAGTCTTATTTACTTCATATTCATCTTGTGCCATGCCTGGCAGCAAGCAGCAATTCGAAGAGGTTATTAGAATTACAAGTAGGTAAGGCACCTTTAGCTTCATGCTACAAATGCATCAGTGAGATCTAGGAGCCCAAGCCCACAAAGACAGTGGCAGGGCTGAGAAGACAAACCAAAGTCTTACCTCTTAGTGCAGTGTTCTTACAGTATTTGCTGACTGATAAGCATGGTGCTTCATGCATCAAACTGCTCAGTATTAGCTGTCATTCTTATGGTTGAAAAACGGACACTTTTCTTCTCTGATGTTTGCCTAATTATTAGCATTGGCTCTTTCTAGCTCACTAGTTATATTCAAAAAAACTCAAACGAATCTAAATTTTTACTTGTGAAAATATGATTAATCATCATGAAATTGAGCCTCAAAATAAATCCAGTTGTTGAGCCGTCTAAAGAGTAACATAATATGGTGATTAGTGATTTTTGGCAGGGTGGAGAGGAGACATATGCCCTGGGGGGAGCAAATCATAATTCTGAGAAAATGTTTTCAAACTCTTCAAACTGAGAATGTCTTCATGTCTCCCCTGGATTACAGTGTGGTCCCTTAGGGGTTGCTGAGCATAACTACTCTGCCCAGCCTCACCTCCACATCCACCCAACCGCGGCCTTTGAGATCTGTCGGGGAAGAAAAATGCTGAGCTCTATGTAGGAGGTGATTGAAAATGAAAGAATTAAGGCAATCAAGGTCTAAAAATATATTATCAGAGAGATATACTCGTATTCATCATTTCATTCCTGAAGAGCCTGTGGAATTTACAACAGCTACCAATATTACCAGACATACCCAAGAGCCTTAGAAGACTCAGTCTTTACCTATACTTAGAAAAGAAGGAAAATAAAACATATATGAATAAGAGACAATAAGTATGAAACATATGTTATATATACATATATATCATATTTTATGTGTGTGGATGCTTGCGTGTATATAGGTACATATATACATACCTGAGTATACTCAGAGTAAAGGTGGGCAGGTTAATAAGGAAATATACTGGTTGAAATGAAAGAATTTTCCAAACAGGAAAAAATAGCATTACAGAGGCTAAAAGGAATAAACTGTATAGAAAATAATTGAGGGATGTCTTTGGCCATGTTGAGAAACACCAAGAGATGGAGCTAAAAATGGTCAGATGGTGATACATGAAAGTAGGGATTAGAGAATCTTGGCGATCAAGCTCAAAACTTTATATATGTGATAAATGATAACAGAAAACCACCGTTAAGTTCTTGACCAAGGAAGGCAATGTCATAAAAACAGTTCTTGTGGGATATTTTCTTGCAATTGTGAATAAGGGTCTGCAAGGCCTGAGTTGGAGACGTTGGGACATAGTATAGAGGTTCAATAGGGAGCTTATAGTACCCGCAGAAGAGTGGTGAGTGAGTATGGAAAGAAAGGAGTGGCTCCTAAGTTATTCCAGAGGAACACCTGGAAGGATTTGGCATATAATAGGTATGCACCAACGAAGGAGAGTGTTTTGCATTGCTGTAGTATCATAAGCAAACAGAAATTTATTTTTATCTTGGTCCCTTTATAGAAAATTGAAACATTCATGGTCACAGATCATATTTTTTTATCGTAATTTTCTTCTGCTTTTCACGTAGAATGAAATATATCCAGATCTTTTTATTTTGGTCACCTCACCTCGCGTTACTATGCACACACACACACACACACACACACACACACACACACACTTCCTCAAAGAACATTTTTGAGAAGTGACACATACAGTTTTTATGTGCAAACATGCAGCACAACCTATGTGCAAAGTTCATTTATCTATCATCATTTCCTATTCCTCAACACCCGCAAGCGCAATAAATGACCTGCCCCTTTCCAAATGACCTGCCCCTCCCAGAACACTTGTTCATGTCCCTGTGTTTAGCACATGATTCTAGAAGATGGTCCTATCAAATGCTCATCCTTCTCTTATTCACCTGGAAAGTGCCAACTTATTTTTCAAAACCCACATCATTGATTCCGCCTCTGTGATTCTTTCCTCAAAGCCCTCTCCATTCCTCAGCAAGCATTTTTGGTACCACTGAACTGAATAAAAGACACTTAGGTACAGAAAGACAAAATGTCATTGTCTCTCAGGGAGCTCACAATCTAATGAAGTGACAAACATACACAGAAACAGTTATAATATAATATGAGCTGTTTTATAATACAGGCAGAACTTGTACAAGGTAAAGTAGAAAACATAAGTAAGAAATATCTAAGTCTCTTTGTAGAAGGCAAGAAAAGATTCCCTTATAGGTTGCACATTCTCCTAATTATAACAGTTGCCACATTTTTTTTCTTGCCTGGAACAGTTATTACAGCTTGCCTACTAGTAATTTTTATTTCCATCATTTCTTCTACATTTATTCATTGGAATCCTATTGTAAGGAATAGTGGTCCTTTCTAACCCACATAATTATTCATTCCATTATTTATATCAATTTGGACTCAAGATATTTTATTCTACGGGGTATAATCCATTACTATCACTATTTTATTGTGCAATTTGTCCAAATTTTACCATGTAGAGCTCTTTCAAGTTGGTTTCTGTATCCTCTCAACATGTCCCCATCAGTTTCTGATTACTTCCTTACTTTCTGGCCCTACATGTTATCCCACACCATCTTATACTTTCCCTGGCTTAATCTTGGAGTCCACTAATTCTACAAGGAACACTGGCTCCTTTTTTCTTTTTTAACATCTTTATTGGAGTATAATTGCTTTACAATGTTGTGTTAGTTTCTGCTGTATAACAAAATGAATCAGCTATATGTATACATATATCCCCTCCCTCTTGCATCTTCCTCCCACCCTCCCTATCCCACCCCTCTAGGTGGTCACAAAGCACGGAGCTGATCTCCCTGTGCTATGTGGCTGCTTCCCACTAGCTGTCTATTTTACATTTGGTAGTGTATATATGTCCGTGCCACTCTCTCACTTTGTCCCAGCTTACCCTTCCCCCTCCCCATGTCCTCAAGTCCATTCCCTACGTCTGCATCTTTATTCCTGTCCTAGGTTCTCCAGACCCTTTTTTTTTTTTTTTTAGATTCCGTATATATGTGTTAGCATATGGTATTTGTCTTTCTCTTCCTGACTTACTTCACTCTGTATGACAGACTCTAGGTCCATCCACCTCACTACAAATAACTCCATTTCGTTTCTTTTTCTGGCTGAGTAATATTCCGTTGTATATATGTGCCACAACTTCTTTATCCATTCATCTGTCGATGGCCACTTTTTTTATAATTATTTTGTGTATCTGTGTGTTATCAGTTCAGGTCCTCTTACGATCAGACGCCAAGATAAAGTACAAGAAACATACTGGAGGTAAAGTTTACGAAACACAAGGAAAAGAGCAGGAGTTGGCAGGGGAAGATTTTACACTGTGATGCACATCTGCCACCTGTGCATGGAAAAGGAGATGGTAGCAGGATTGGGTAAGAAGAGCTTCAGTCTGCAGAGCAATGCAAAGAAAGTCTTGGCCAGGCCAGTGGGGAAATGCAGCAAAAAAGATTACCTGTGGAGGAGTCTTGCTTTAGACAAAAGTAGTCAGGCCCAGTACCTCCCCATTCTCAACCATGGTTGGGGGAGCTTCACGGGGAGAGTTTCACCTCAGCTCAAATACTGCTGTAGATCCCACTGGCACAGGAGATGCCTGGTAACTGCACGGAATGGTAAGTTCTCTCTTGAAGGGAGAGCTGAGAAGTGCACCTGCACAGCTGCTCTTGTCTGATTGCTCAAATGCTGAACCCTTTCAAGTCCCAGATCAAGTTGTAGTCTATTCCTGTGTCCAGCATTTATTATAGTGCCTGAAACTCAGTCAGTGCATGAAAAATGCTTAATAAAATAATATTTTTTTAAAAAAATTTGTCAGCATAATTTATTTTTTATTGAAATATAGTTGCTGGACAATATTAGATAAGTTACAGGTATACTATATAGTGATTCACAATTTTGAAAGGTTATGCTCCATTTATAGTTATTATAAAATATAAGCAATATTCCCCATGTTGTACAATATATCCTTGAGGTTTATTTTATACCTAATAGCTTGTACCTCTTAATCTCCTACTCCTATACTTCCTCTCCTCCCTTTCCTCTCCCCACTGGTAACCACTAGTTTTTTGTCTATATCTGTGAGTCTGTTTCTGTTTTATTATATTCATCCATTTGTTTTATTTTTTAGACTCCACATATAAGTGACATCTTACAGTATTTGTCTTTCTCTGTCTGACTTATGAAATGACATTTTTAAATGCAGTACAGTACGTTAGGCATCATGGATACAAAATGTATAAAAATGTATTATTTATTTGATCATATAAATCTTATGAAAATATAAATGACACTGTTAGGTAGCAAAATCTGTTAGGATGACAAAGGAAAAGATAGAAACAGGAATTGCTACAGAACTATAAATCTTACACAGAATGGACCTCGTGACAGTTCTAAAAGCTTGTCAAATTCCAGCTTCCCAAAGACGCCTGGATTATAGACTTTTGCTACAGTTCCACAGAAATTAACTTAGGAATGTGTTTGGCCCAAGCTAAGACAGCTCAGGAGGTTGGGAATGATGGATAAGATGTTCAGGGCTAAAGGTATGGAGCGTACACTGTACTTTTGCAATCTATTGTACATTGTGCAACTCTGAACCTTATGAGATCTGATGTTACCCTTGCTCACTCAAACTTAACATGTGCAACTCTCTGCTCACTGGTAAGTTCCAGGTGAGGATTCCATAAGCTTACACCTCCATCTGTCATTAAATAATGTTGTGATTTCTCTATTAAGTACTCTAATTGAGCTGACTTCCTTTGGCTTATTTTAGATGATTAAATCTTTTTGATTTACCCAAGTGGCACCTGTGTATGGCTCCTTTCAGCATTCTGAGCCTACTATTAACATTTTCAACAAAATGATTATGCAAATTGGTGACAACAGTGAGATGGATGCAAAAATTGTTGAGACCAATCATGGTTACATCTCCGCAGAGGAAGTTCCGGGATAATGGAGGGCAGGGGAATGAATCTGTGATTCCCAGCTGCTTTGCTGACCCTCTATGATTTGAGCTGGCTAACACATTAACACAACTGAGGTAAGATAAAAATTTTCAGTGAAGAATGAGTAATATGCTGTTAACTCTCAAAGGTCTGGCCATCTGGATAAAAATTAATTAATAATAAAAACTTCCAGTGGCCCAGTTATTTCTGGGTACAGTGACAAGGGACTCACTAAAACTTGGGACATGATAGGAGGTGGAGGTAAAAGAACAAAAGTTACAATCAATATCGAGATTTGTATCACACAGGGCTTCCCTGGTGGCACAGTGGTTAAGAATCTGCCTGCCAATGCAGGGGACACGGGTTCGAGCCACGGTCTGGGAAGATCCCACATGCCAAGGAGCAACTAAGCCTGTGCGCCACAACTACTGAGCCTGCACTCTAGAGCCTGCGAGCCACAACTACTGAAGCCTGCGCTTCTAGAGCCCGTGCTCCGCAACAAGAGAAGCCACTACAATGAGAAGCCCGTGCACCGCAACGAAGAGTAGCCCCTGCTCGCCGCAACTAGAGAAAGCCCATGCGCAGCAACAAAGACCCAATGCAGTCAAAAATAAATAAATAAAAATATTTTTTTTAAAATAGTAAGAAAAGAAAAAGATTTGTATTGCATTAAAAGTCATATGATGAGCTGGGGCAGGCAGAGAAGGCAGTGACTATGAACCTAGTTCTTAAAGAAAAGGCCTAAAGAAGGGAGTGGGCATCGCAGGAACACATTAGGACAAAAAAAGAGTTGCAGAAATAAAAGAGAGCTTACCATGTTCTAAGTATGATAAGGAAACCTTTGCAAAGAAATATTGGTAAATTATTTGTTCATTTATTTATATCTTGTCTTGCTCCAAAAAGGATTCATGGCCACTTATCAGATTGGGGTAAAATTGTGTAGGACCTTAAATTCTAGGCAATAGAATTTATTTTCCATGAAGACTGAAGTGTCAATCATAATTGTGTTTGATGAATTTCCATGTTTCAGCAGAGTGTGGGATGACTGTGAAGATAGCGCATATATACAAAAGCAGGTGCCCAAAGATTAATCTCTAAGGACCACCGTTAAGAGGGATGAACATCCTTTCCGTCTATATCACAAGTAAAGCAAATGTGTTTGTGTGCATCTGTAGTACATCAGTTTCCTTTTATGCTGAAACTTGTGAGAGTTATAAATAACTGCATATAAAAAGTAAAGTCTGGGGGCGCAGTGGTTGAGAGTCCGCCTGCCGATACAGGGGACACGGGTTCGTGCCCCGGTCTGGGAAGATCCCACATGCCGCGGAGCAGCTGGGCCCGTGAGCCATGGCCGCTGAGCCTGCGCGTCCGGAGCCTGTGCTCCGCAACGGGAGAGGCCACAGCAGTGAGAGGCCCGTGTACCGCAAAAAAAGAAAAAGTAAAGGCTGGAGAGAGTAGGCATAAGCAGGCTCCAGACCAACATCATGATGTCAAACATATGGGTCCACTTACAGAGCATCTAAGTGGGGCAAAGGTATCTCAGGGAACCATACCAAGAGTTGACCAAGAACACAACTTACTAAACCACCCTTATATTCCAGAATCCTCATCCAATTAGTATTCCTTAAATCTTATGTGTCTTAGAAGCAAGCTTTTGGCATGGTTGTAAAATCTCATCATTGTTTTTCAAAAACTCAAATTCCAATAGTACACATGAAGAGATCAATTAGAAAACCACTGATGTGTCCAGGCAAGAATAAATAAGGGGAAACACTGGAAACAGAAAAAACAAATAGAAGATGTATTAGGAAGAGCTGGCCAGATCTGGCAACTGATCAGGTGTTGGAGTTGATAGAGAGCTCAAAGGCTAAAGGTTTTGGATAATGTTAATAGTAAGATGGCAGTGTTATTGTTAGGAACAAAAAAAAAAGAACATGAGTTTCCAAAGTGAAATCTATGTGGGAAAGTATAACAGGCAGATAGAAATAAGGACCAGAGAGAATTTTGGACTTGGCTGCCTGAAATCTTCACCTTGACGTCACGCGGCACCACCCAGGACGTATCCTCTGCTATCTGCAACAACCCACGGATTCCCCACAACCATCTGCAGAAATGATTCTGGAAATTCACTGCTTGTTTTACGCTTGCTCCCATTCAGTCCTTTATTGAGAAGACCGAACTCCTGGCTCCATTCTCCACTTGTACTCCTTTTCCCAACCTGAGCCCTGAACGTTGATTTTTGATGTTCCCATATTAACTCTCTCAAGTCTCCTTGAAGGACTGAACTTGAAATGACTCCTAGAAGTTCTTGATACTCCAGAGAGCCTCCTCTGCCCACAGCTCCCATCCTGGTCCATTTTTTAAAATCTTTTAAATGTCATGTCTGTATTAGTTATAATTCAAAAACGAGATTCATTTCCATATATGTCTTAGAGTCCTCAAACTGTGTCCATTCAAACAACCATGATGAAAGAATTTAGAGAGAGCTTGAGATGGCGATGTTGGAGTCATCCCAGAGTCAGTACTGTAGGCATGAATGAGACCACCAGAGCAAGATTGCAGAGTGATAAAACAATTGGGTAGCTTTAGAAAATATCCACTTTTAGGAGTGAAAAGGAGAACATGCAACAAAAGGAGCACAAAAGGAACCATCAAAAGACAGTAAAATGACCAGTACATGGCAGATCACAGAGTGCAAGGAAGGAAAGAATTTCAAGGAGTAGAGAAAGACAGAAGTTATAGGAATCACATACAAGAGGTTAAGTTGTAAATATAGTGAAGAGAGTATAAATATACTAAACTTTCAAGAATTCTGAAAGTGAAAGCAATGTGAGAAATAGGATGAAAATTTGTGGTAGAATCAGGTTCAAGAGAAGGGGGCTTCCCTGGTGACGCAGTGGTTGAGAATCTGCCTGCTAATGCAGGGGACACGGGTTCGAGCCCTGGTCTGAGAGGATCCCACATGCCGCGGAGCAACTAGGCCCGTGAGCCACAACTACTGAGCCTGTGTGTCTGGAGCCTGTGCTCCGCAACAAGAGACGCCGCGACAGTGAGAGGCCCGCGCACCGCGATGAAGGGTGGCCCCCGCTTGCCACAACTAGAGAAAGCCCTCGCACAGAAACGAAGACCCAACACAACAAAAATAAATTAATTAATTAATAAACTCCTACCCCCAATACCTTCTTAAAAAAAAAGAGAGAGAAGGGTTTTTCTTTTCTGTGAATACAGAGACTGAAGCATATTTGCAGGCAAATGATGTGGTCACTGAAACTGAAAGCTTGAAGATAAAATGAGAGAAAAGGAATCATTGATGGAACAAGCTCACAAGGTTGGCAAAGGGGAGGAAATCAGACAGTCATAGCCACATATTAGGAGGAAAGAAGACAGTGCAGCACGACAGAAATTGAAGAAAAAGATATTAAGAAATGGGTAAAGGGGTATTAACAGCCTCAAATGCTAGAAAAAAATGAACAAGGAAATCTGAGAAGGGACCATTGGTCACCTACTAAGAGATCAAACTGTGCTTTTGAGAGGAGCAACTTCAACTGGTTGTTGGGAACAAAAGCAATATTGCAGGATAGGAAGGGAAAGGTAGGAAGTAGAGGCAATAAATGTAGACCACTCTTTTGAGAACTTTTGTGGAAGAAAAAGGAGGAGAATGGGTAATAATTCAAGAGATGTTAATCAAAAGATTTATACAAAGTCAAAAGGACTGAATGTATTTGCAGAAGAGAGAAAGATACCTCTAGAGAGGGAAAAATAAAGGCACTGAAAGAAGGGAATGATTGTTTAAAGAGGCATGAAGGCATTGGAAAGAAACAGGACCCAGAGCATAGGCTGAAATATTAGTCCTGGAGAAAGGATAAACAGTTTGCCTCAGAGGAAAAACAAAAAGAAGGTTCAGTGAATGCATACACAAAGATATTTTGAGAAAGGGAGTAACTTCAAACTTAGTCCGAATTCTCCCAAAGTCTTTATGAATGGTTGTCATTAGTGAATCAATTATGTTAAGTGTAGCTCAGGCATAGCAAACTTATGTTTCATTTGAATTTCTCATTTACATGGTTTTGTTTGAAATCTGCTTCATGTCTGGTGCCTTGTCTCTATGCTCTATTTGCATTGGATTGAGAAAGAATATACTTAAATTGAGAGGCTGGAGTCATAATGATGGAGTAAAAAAATCACAGGATTTAGGGAATTACTCACAGCAGTAAACAAAGCCATAGGGAGCAAAGGCTCTGTCTTCTTTCTAACAAAAATAAAAGAGAGGGGATTGACAAGGTTTCAGACTAAAAAGGAGGATATTTATGTTCACCCGTGTAGCATTGCAAAACTGACCCATGTCTTCAGAGATGCAAGTCAAAACCCTCTGTGCAGTGCCAGCCCAGGTAGTGAGAATCCTGAGAGAAGCCTGAGAATGAGGAAGGTAGCAGGAATGGTAAATAGATTTGTTCCATATCAAACCTGCTCTTTTTTTATAATCAGCTTTCCATATTCTGCAGAAAGCTAAAAGTTTTGTTGCTCAGACACTTTTCTGCTACTGTGCTGGGTGGGACTCAGAATCTGCCAATCAGATGCACGTTCACGGGACTTATATTCAGAATTGAAGTAAATGGAGAGAGAGTGGAGAGATGTAGCACTTGAAATATAGTTAGTTCTGGCAGTGGCTTCAGCATTCCCCCATCAGAGGTAAGATGCTATGTTTCTGGAGTAGAAAGGGAAAAAGCTGTGGAAATTACAGCTGTGGAAATACAGGAAGTTAAGTTGTAAGAAAGAAAAGAGAGTATAGATATACTAAGCTTTCAAGAGTTCTGGGAATGAAAGCAGTATGAGAAACAGGATGAAAACTTGGGGGGGGGAATCAGGTTCAGGAGGATTTTCTTCAGAGGCTGAGGACCTTAATACTGGAGACAGACGGAGATGGCAGGCTCCTTGGCAGGCCTGTTCTGTCATGTTGTTCTAGGGTCCAGTGTAAAGCCTGCTCTTCCAGCTAGTCCAGTGATTTTTAAGCACTTATGTCTCTACATTATATTCCTTTATGCCAGTGGTTTCTTTTTCCTAAAACTGGACCCTGAATGATACAATATATTAGAGCTCAGCAAACGACAGTCCTTGAGTCAAACCTGGCCAACCACCTGGTTTTTATGGCCAAGGAGCTATGCATGGTTTTCACATTTTTAAATGGTTACATTTTAAATAATTATATAAGGTAGAGTTGCCAGATTTGTTAGATAAAAATACTAGATGCCAAGTTAAATTTGATTTCAGATAAACAACAAATAATTTTTAAGTATAAGTATGTCCCAGATATTATATGGGACATACTTACACTAAAAATATTCTATTTGGCAACCCTAATATAGGTGCATACATAATATCCTTGATTTTGCCTTTTGGCCTGAAAATTCTAAAAGTTTTACTTATGTGGCCTCTAAGAAAAAGGGATTTGTGAACTCCTGCAGTAAATGGCCTCTCTGCACACCTATCACTGGATGTCCAGGGCTGTTGAACTAATTCTGTCAGGTCAAGAAACATTTAATGAGCATCTACTATGTGCAGCACCCTGGGGAGAATACAGGAACAGACTGCTCTTAGTGCTTACTTGGGAGTAAACTGAAGAATCTTGAGGCAACCAGAACAGCTAAGGGAGGTCCCTTGGTAAAGGATGCTGATGCTGCAGGGAGTTAGGCCTCAGTGGCAGGACTCACTAACAAAAGTCAAGCTCCAAAGGAAAGGGAAAGGGGGCATTTCTCTCTGTGAGACGGCATACTGGTTCTGGTCCTGAGAGAACTGGAACCGACAGGATAGTCTCTAGAGCAGAAACATCCCTGGCGTGCTATCTTACTGTATTCTGCATGGAGTTGGACTGATGGCCCAAGGCTATTCACATCAAGGGGGCCCAGAGATTACTGTGGATCCACCATAAAGGATGAAACTATAAAAAATTAATAAAGTGAAACCTCAATTAAATAGATTCAGGAGACCAGTAGGGGGCGCTCTCACCACCCGTAAAGACAGCAGAGCCCAACAGGAAGAAGAAAGACGCCTCTTCTTTCCTGGACAGGACTCAGCCAATGAAAAGCCATGGACTCTTCGTTTACTTCAGCCCTCCCACATTCCTTTTCCCCTCTATCAAAGTGTTCTGTTCTCCTTCCCTTGCTGTGCAGGGGGCTTGCACACAGCTCACAATGGTTGCAGACCCCAAACTGCAATTCTCAGCCAATCCTGAATGAACCCAACTTTGCTAGAGAAATATCTGGCAGTGTATATGTTTCAGTTCAACATTTTGGTTGTCCATATGGGGTCCAGAGAAGACCTCCCCAAAGGCTCCAGAGCTGGTGAGTAAACAAGGGCAGTACCCAGAACTGAGCCCAATGTTACTCACTGCTTTTCTCACTAATCCTAGAGTTTGAAGGCATGTCTTCCTCTTGGATCTGAACTCACACCCTCTTTGCATTTGAAGTTCTCCAGATTTTATCCCTATCTATTTAAAAGTTTTTTCTTTCTGGTTAAGACCTTGTTCTGTATGTGGGTGCTTGTTTGAAACTTCAGTCTGATTTTAAGATCGACTGTTTCACTGAAACTGGCTAGCCTTCAACCCATTCCTTCAAGGCCAGGGGTTGTTTCTCTGAAACTGTGCTGGTTTTTCAGCCTTTAACATATTCCTTTGGAAGGGGCTGTCTAAAAGCCTTCAGACTGGCTCCTCTGGGACCAAGCTGTCTCCTTAGGACTGGCTGGGATTAGCTTGCAAGATATTTGAATTGAGCTGTTTGTTCTGTAAGCTGTTTGAGCTGTTTGAAAATTGTTCTTTAGAGGCAAACTCTCTTAGAAATGGGATCCCAGTTATCTAAGCATCTCATGGGTCCCCCCTCCACCCTACAGGGACTTCAGCCAATTTTATGTTTAAAAATCATGGCCCTTCCTTATGCCCATTTCTAACTAAATTAACCAACCTGACCAAAGGCAATCTAGAATATCAATAGCCATTATGGGAAATTGTGATATTTCCAAACTTAATTTTTTTCAAACTGAACTTACTACAATGGCTCAGAAATTTCCAGAACTGAGTAGAATGCTTATTTCAACTGGTGTTTTGAGGCTTCCTAACATTATCAGGAGTCTAAAATTGACTCTCTGAAAAATAAAATTTTAAGAATAATGGAGGCAAACAATTGATGAAGGAAACACCAAATGACTCCCAAAGCTTCAGGCTCCTCCTCCGTGGCTTCTCTGTCTCAGGCTCCACCTCTGGCGCCACCTTGTCTCTTTCCCTCAGTTCCTCATGGTCAGACTTCACCTCCTGCACCATATTTCTCCTTCTCTTCTATGCTGCCTATGCCTCCTCTATACCTTCAATCCCCCCATACTAATTATCTTGCCAAACTTCTCCTTTTCTCTGAAACTCTCCCCACTTCCCTTACCTCTGCATTTGTCAGAACCTGTCCCTTTAAAATTAAATCTTCTGATAAAGAGGACAAACTAGTGGTTAACAGCGGGGAGAGGGGAGGGGAGGGGGCAAGATAAGGGTAGGGGATTAAGAGGTACAAACTATTAGGTATAAAATAAGCTACAAGGATATATCATACAACATGGGGAATATAACCAATATTTTATAATAACTATAAGTGGCATATAACCTTTAAAAATTTTGAATCACTATGTTGTACATCTGTAACTTACACAATATTGTACAGCAACTATACTTCAATTTTTAACATAAATAAAATTTAGCCTTCTGAGAATCCAGAGGCTAAATCCTTAATTTTTTGTATTCCCTGGACTAAAGCTGAACTAAGAGCCATAGTCAAAGAATCCTCACAGATTTGCTGAGGAATTTAATACAGTCATTCAAACTTATCAACCTGGTTTCTATTATATCAACTAGTTCACAGCCTTGTCAGTAAAGGACAGGCCCAGCACTGGATGAAAACCGCTAATTGGGAAAATCCTGAAAGGTCTCTAGAATTACGAGACCAGCCTGCTAACTTGTTATATGAACAGGCTCAGACAAAGACTAGGTGACTTCACTGAGCAATTCCTAGGGCTTTGCTTTTCTTTTTTTCTTTTTTTGATGTGATGTGATTTGCATTTTGTTTTGTTTTGTTTTCTTGAATTTTCTTTTATTTATTTTTTTATACAGCAGGTTCTTATTAGTCATCCATTTTATACACATCAGTGTATACATGTCAATCCCAATCGCCCAATTCAGCACACCACCATCCCCACCCCAGCACAGTTTTCCCCCTTTGGTGTCCATACGTTTGTTCTCTACATCTGTGTCTCAATTACTGCCCTGCAAGCCAGTTCATCTGTACCATTTTCCTAGGTTCCATGTATAGGCATTAATATGTGATATTTGTTTTTCTCTTTCTGACTTATTTCACTATGTATGACAGTCTCTAGATCCATCCACGTCTCTAAAAATGACCCAATTTCATTCCTTTTTATGGCTGAGTAATATTCCATTGTATATATGTACCACATCTTCTTTATCCATTTGTCTGTCGATGGGCATTTAGGTTGCTTCCATGACCTGGCTATTGTAAATAGTGCTGCAATGAACATTGGGGTGCATGTGTCTTTTTGAATTATGGTTTTCTCTGGATATATGCCCAGTAGTGGGACTGCTGGGTCATATGGTAATTCTATTTTTAGTTTGTTAAGGAACCTCCATACTGTTTTCCAAAGTGGCTGTATCATTTTACATTCCCAGCAACAGTGCAAGAGGGTTCCCTTTCCTCCACACCCTCTCCAGCATTTGTTGTTTGTAGATTTTCTGATGATGCCCATTCTAACTGGTGTGAGGTGTTACCTCATTGTAGTTTTGATTTGCATTTCTCTAATAATTAGAGATGTTGAGCATCTTTTCATGTGCTCCTTGGCCATCTGTATGTCCTCTTCGGAGAAATGTCTATTTAGGTCTTCTGCCCATTTTTTGATTGGGTTGTTTGTTTTTTTAAATATTGAGCTGCATGAGCTGCTTATATATTTTGAAGTTTAATCCTTTGTCCGTTAATTCATTTGCAAATATTTTTTCCCATTCTGAGGGTTGTCTTTTCGTCTTGTTTGGAGTTTCCTTTGCTTTGCAAAAGGTTTTAAGTTTCATTAGGTCCCATTTGTTTATTTTTGTTTTTATTTCCATTTCTGTAGGAGGTGGATCAAAAAGGATCTTGCTGTGATTTATGTCAAAGAGTGTTCTTCCTATGTTTTCCTCTAAGAGTTTTATAGTATCCAGTTTACATTTAGGTCTCTAACCCATTCTGAGTTTACTTTTGTGTATGGTGTTAAGGAGTGTTCTAATTTCATTCTTTTACATGCAGCTGTCCAGTTTTCCCAGCACCACTTACTGAAGAGACTGTCTTTTCTCCATTGTATATCCTTGCCTCCTTTGTCATAGATTAGTTGACCATAGGTGTGTGGGTTTATCTCTGAGCTTTCTATCCTGTTCCATTGATCTATATTTCTGTTTTTGTACCAGGACCATAGTGTCTTGATTACTGTAGCTTTGTAGTATAGTCTGAAGTCAGGGAGTCTGATTCCTGCAGCTCCATTTTTTTCCCTCACGACTGCTTTGGCTGTTCGGGGACTTTTGTGTCTCCATACAAATTTAAAGATCTTTTTGTTCTAGTTCTGTAAAAAATGCCATTGGTAATTTGATAGGGATTGCACTGAATCTGTAGATTGCTTTGGGTAGTATAGTCATTTTCACAATATTGATTCTGTGATTCTTCCAATCCAAGGACATGGTATATCTCTCCATCTGTTGGTATCAACTTTAATTTCTTTCAACACTGCCTTATAGTTTTCTGCATACAGGTGTTTTGTCTCCCTAGGTAGGTTTATTCCTAGGTATTTTATTCTTTTTGTTGCAATGGTAAATGGGAGTGTTTCCTTAATTTCTCTTTCAGATTTTTCATCATTAGTGTATAGGAATGCAAGAGATTTCTGTGCATTAATTTTGTATCCTGCAACTTTACCAAATTCATTGATTAGCTCTAGTAGTTTTCTGGTGGCATCCTTAGGATTCTCTATGTATAGTATCATGTCATCTGCAAACAGTGACATTTTTACCTCTTCTTTTCCAATTTGTATTTCTTTTTCTTCTCTGACTGCCATGGCTAGGACTTCCAAAACTATGTTGAATAATAGTGGCGAGAGCAGACATCCTTGTCTTGTTCCTGATCTTAGAGGAAATGATTTCAATTTTTCACCATTGAGAATGATGTTTGCTGTGGCTTTGTCATATATGCCCTTTATTATGTTGAGGTAGGTTCCCTCTATGCACACTTTCTGGAGACTTTTTATCAAAAACAGGTGTTGAATGTTGTCAAAAGTTTTTTCTGCATCTATTGAGATGATCATATGGTTTTTACTCTTCAATTTGTTAATATGGTGTATCACATTGATTGATTTGCATATATTGAAGAATCTTTGCATCCCTGAGATAAATCTCACTTGATCATGGTGTATGATCCTTTTAATGTGTTGTTGGATTCTGTTTGCTAGTATTTTGTTGAGGATTTTTGCATCTATATTCATCAGCGATATTGGTCTGTAATTTTCTTTTTTTGTAGTATCTTTGTCTGGTTTTGGTATCAGGGTTATGGTGGCCTCATAGAATGAGTTTGGGTGTGTTCCTTCCTCTGCAATTTTTTGGAAGAGTTTGAGAAGAATGGGTGTTAGCTCTTCTCTAAATGTTTGATAGAATTCACCTGTGAAGCCATCTGGTCCTGGACTTTTGTTTGTTGGAAGATTTTTAATCACAGTTTCAATTTCATTACTTCTGATTGGTCTGTTCATATTTTCTATTTCTTCCTGGTTCAGTCTTGGAAGCTTATACCTTTGTAAGAATTTGTCCATTTCTTCCAGGTTGCCCATTTTATTGGCATAGAGTTGCTTGTAGTAGTCTCTTAGGATACTTTGTATTTCTGCCATGTCTGTTGTAACTTCTCCTTTTTCATTTCTAATTTTATTGATTTGAGTCCTCTCCCTCTTTTTCTTGATGAGTCTGGCTAAAGGTTTATCAATTTTGTTTATCTTCTCAAAGAACCACCTTTTAGTTTTATTGATCTTTGCTATTGTTTTCTTGGTTTCTATTTCATTTATTTCTGCTCTGATTTTGATTTCTTTCCTTCTGTCAGCTTTGGGTTTTGTTTGTTCTTCTTTCTCTAGTTCCTTTAGGTGTACGGTTAGATTGTTTATTTGAGATTTTTCTTGTTTCTTGAGGTAGGCTTGCATAGCTATAAACTTGCCTCTTAGAACTGCTTTTGCTGCATCCCATAGTTTTTGGATCATTGTGTTTTCATTATCATTTGTCTCTAGGTATTTTTAATTTCTTCTTTGATTTCTTCAGTGATCTCTTGGTTATTTAGTAATGTATTGTTTAGCCTCCATGTGTTTGTGTTTTTTATGTTTTTTCCCCTGTAACTCACTTCTAATCTCATAGCACTGTGGTCAGAAAAGATGCTTGATATGATTTCAATTTTCTTAAATTTACTGAGGCTTGATTTCTGACCCAAGATGTGATCTATCCTGAAGAATGTTCCATGCGCACTTGAGAAGAAAGTGTAATCTGCTGTTTTTGGATGGAATGTCCTATAAATATCAATTAAATCTATCTGGTCTATTGCGTCATTTAAAGCTTGTGCTTCCTTATTAATTTTCTGTTTGGATGATCTGTCCATTGGTGTAAGTGAGGTGTTCAAGTCCCCCACTATTATTGTGTTACTGTTGATTTCCTGTTTTATAGCTGTTAGCAGCTGCCTTATGTTGGGTGCATATATATTTATAATTGTTATATCTTCCTCTTGGTTTGATCCCTTGATCATTATGTAGTGTCCTTCTTTGTCTCTTGTAACTCCTAGGGCTTTTCTAAAGCCTGTTGATTGGAATAGAATTTGGGCTTGCACACAAAAATATGATGAACCTATCATGATAATTACAATCGACTTCAGTTAGGTTTTAAAGAAAAGGTAGCTTTTACTCTATGTTTATTAATGGGCTGAACTGGGACCTTTCCCTTCTAGTAAAAAGGACCGGGATGAAATGGGAAACTGTGTCCACCCCAGAATTAGTTAATTTGGCAAACTAGCTTTCTTGCGCTGTAGATGAGTCACCTCAAAGAAAGATTACCAAAATTCTTAAGCTGCAAATTCAGTAAATGAAGGCACCTGGAC
Source organism: Monodon monoceros (assembly GCF_005190385.1). Taxonomy (NCBI): domain Eukaryota; kingdom Metazoa; phylum Chordata; class Mammalia; order Artiodactyla; family Monodontidae; genus Monodon; species Monodon monoceros. The sequence continues at coordinate 10,108,937 of NW_021703771.1, read as the reverse complement.
AAACATCAGAATTCTTCTAGTTTCTGCTATTATTGCAAAGAGACAGGACATTGGAAGAGAGATTATTACAAACTTAAGCACTTCAGGAACCTTCAGCCCACTAACTAGCCTTTCCCAACATCCTCCTAATTCTCAATGATGGGGCTCCAAGGAACTACAAGGGTTCTTCCCAACCCTCCCTCTTAATGGGCTTGGAGAAACATTTCTCCAGATCAGGGATGAATCTCTTCTAGTCCTAAATGACACCAAAGCCACACTCTTGGTGATCAACCCCACTGCTATAAAACAGACCCTGCCTCTGAGTACTAAAACAGTTTAAATAGTGGGATCTATAATGAACCTCAAGAGGTTCTTGTTTCTGAACCCATTCTCTTTTGTTTAGGCCCTTTGAGAGATGCACTTTTCTCCTTAGTTCCTCTGCCTCTACTCATTTATTAGGCCAAGATTTCTTAGAGAAGTATCATGCCAGAATTTCTTTCTTCTGAAAGGGGGAAATAATTCTAAAACTTGACAGTAGTCATCAAAATAATCAACTGGGTGAATTAAATGACCATTTGACATGTTTAAATTGTTTCATCTCTAACAGTAGTATAGCAGATTCTGAAAACACTGTTAGTTTGTTCGTATTGAATCAGCTACTATCTTGCTTATGGGCAAAATCTCCAACTAATGTTGGCAATATTCATATCACACCTCCCATCAAGATTCATATAAACCCTTTACAACCTCTTCCCAGAAGTGATCAATACCAATAAGTAAAGAAGCCCTTCAAGGCATAAAGCTCATAATAGAAGATTACAGGTCTCAAAGCCTCATGATCCCTGTACTAGCCCCTAACATTCCCGTTTTACAACTAAGAAAACTTAAGGGCTGAGGGTGGAGGTTTGTCCAGGATCTCAGAGCAGTAAACACTGTTATCCCTCCACACCCTGTTGTTTCTAACCCTCATACACTACTAACATCCATTCCTACTGGAGGCAAATTCTTTACTGTAACTGATTTATGCAGTGCATCCCTTAGTATTCCAGTTGATGGAGCAAGGCAATACTTTTTTGCCTTCACCTTGGAAGAAATCAATTCACCTAGACAGTAATGCCTCAGGGTTTTACTGAGAGTCCTTATTTGTCCCAAATCCTGAAGGTTTATCTGGATGATATCAAGTTCCCTAGAGATATGTTGCAATATGTACGCGATTTGCTTCTTTGCTCTCTTTCTCAAGCCTCCTCACAGGAAGACAACATCTATCAATACTTGCTAAAGCTTTTAGCCTTAGAAGGACATAAAGTCACCAAGAAAAAAATGCAGTTTTCCCAAACCCAGGTTTGATATTTAGGGCATCTGATATCAGAACAAGGGTTACACCTGCATCCGGATAGGCTTCATGGTGTCCTAAGTTTCCCAAAACCCAAAACTAAGTGCTAACTGTATGGTCTTCTCAGGCTAGTTTGTTATTCCCAAGATTAGATTCCAAATTTCTCTCTTCTGGCCAAACCTCTATATGTTTTACCCAACAATAGTAATCCCAACCCAATCTTAAGGGAAGAATTGGACAACGTAGCCTTTGAGGCCTTAAAGGAGAGTTTGATGAACCCACCTACCCCTGGACAGCCCAACTATTAGATTCCCCTTTTCCTTTTTGTATATGAAAAGGAAGGGAATGCCCTTTGGGTACTCATCCAAAAACAAATGGGACCACCATCAACCCATCAGGTAGTATAGCCGGCAACTAGACCCTGTGGCACAGGGTTATCTCCCTTGCTTTACAGCCATGATTCCCACTGTCCTTTTAGTGAAGGCCACTGAGAAATTTGCTGTGGGATCCCCTTTAACCACTTTTGTACCTCCTGCAATAGAAGCTCTCCTGAATTCCCAACACACTCAACATCTCTCAGTCAGCCACCTCACCTCGGAAGTCCTTTGGTTAACTGCTCCTCACATAACTCTTTTACACTGCAATAACCTTAAACCTGCTACTCTTCTCCCCACTTTAATCGGCAAAGTCCCTCACAACTGCTTCATGCTGACAGAACACCTCCTGACCCCTTGTGACAACCTACAAGAAATGCCATTGGGTAACGCTGACTTCTCATGGTTCACTTATGTTTCTTATTTAAAAGGTGACAATATAAAAAGGTGATATGCTTTTACATGCTATGCTATTACAACTCTTTCTGATGTCATTGAGGAAGCATCTTTACCTATGGCTACTTCAGTCCAACAGACTGGATTATATGCTCTCACATAGGCTTATATTTTAGCCAAGGACAAAATGCCAATAGTTATGCTGATAGTAGGTACGCTTTTGGAGCAGCTCATGATGGGGTGTTGGACTGTTGTGGAAGTACTGTGGCTTCCTTCCTTCAAGTGGAAATAATATTTTCTAGGGCCCCTATGTTCAGGAATTATTGAATGTGATACTTTTACCTGTCCCTTTAGCTATTATTAAGATTCAGAGACATTCTCAACTTGACTCTCTGGAAATTAGGGAAATCACCTTGATGACATTTCTGTTAGAAATGCTGTCCTTAAAGGGACCAACAACAGCCAAAACTTCTGTCATGGTCCAAAGGATTATCCCAAATGATAACTTAGAAAAACTGGCTAGAAAAACCCAACAATTGACCTCAGAAAAGAAAAAAATAAGACTGGAAATTCAACAATTGTTGGTTTGATTAAAAAAAAAAGAAAAAAAAAAAGATAAAGCTCTGATTTGGACCAAATACCAACCCAGTCCTACCGGAGCCTCTAAATTCCCATTCTTCGCCACTGTACATGCATTAAACCATCGGTCTACTGACAAAATGATAGCCTTCATGAATCAATATTGGTGAGGAAGCATTAACAAGGCCACAAAATGTGCCTTCCCCACTTGTCCCATTTGTCTGATGTACAACCCAGAGAAGCCGGTTCATACTGCTGCCAGACATTTTAAACTGCCTAATGGACCATTTGAGGTCTGGAAAATGGATTTCATACAACTTCCTCTGACTAATGGATATAAATATATTTTTGTTATAGTCTGTAGGTTTTCACAGTGAACTGAAGCCTTTCCTTGAAGACAGGCTACTGCCTCTTCTGTGGTTAAAGTCCTTTTGAAAAAGATCATCTCTCCTCTGGCACTTCATAGTGATCAGGGAACCCATTTTCCTGGCCAGGTACTTCCAACAAGTCTGCAAAATCTGCACTGCACAGCCAAAGCTGGTTTTACAACATTTTCACTATGCTTACCACCCCCAATCCTCTGGTTCAGTTAAACACACTAATGACATTATTAAGACTCCATTGGCAAAATTCGTAGAGGCCATCCAAATACCTTGGCCAAAAGCACTGCTGTTGGTTCTTCTACATGTCAGATCCCCCGCTTTTGGAACTCAAACTTTCACTCATTGAGATAGTCAAAGGACACTAACTGCACTCGGCTCTGGCTTCTTTTGACCCACAAATGGTAAAAGGAAAGATACTCCAAGATACTCCAATTGCTAAGGTGTAATTGTTTCTATTAAAAATAACCATGCTTTGATAAAGCAATCTTTTCACAGTGCTCCCTTGGAAGATGAAGACTTTAAGCATCACACCTTGCAAGCTGGAGATTTCACCTATCAGGAAAGACACCTCCCAAACTCTCTGCAACCTCTCAAGAAAGGCTTCTATCAGGTACTGCTAACCAATCCTTGTGCTGCCAAACTCCAAGGAATAGACTCTTGGATTCACATGACACACCTAAGAAAAGCACCAAACACTGCTTTTCTAGAACTGCACATCATCTGGTGACCTGAAAGTAAATATTTTCTAGAACTGAAGCAGACAACATCTGATGAGACAGCTTTCCCAAGATATCCAGACCGGGCCTGTTGGAAGTTTGTCACTAAAGCTCTAAAGATGACACAATGCTTCAGATGATCTCCAATGTCTATGAACTTGATAACATAAGCACTTTAGATAAAAAATGCCTGAGAGTTCTCCCTCCTATTCCTTCCTTTTACCCAAATTGATCTTAATAGGTTTCCAATTTGTACACTTTCCCTCTGATATAAGGCACTACCCAGGAAAAATCTTTCCTGACATTGAGGGACAAAAAGCTGATGAAACTAGAAAACCTGATTCTTGATTAACCAAGCTTCCAGAGAAAGATCTTGGTCAAAAGGGGGAAATGTAGAAATTAATTAACAAAAACCTCAATTGAATACAGTTAAGAGACCAGAAGGGGGAGTTCTCACACCCTTTAATGATAGCAGAGTCCAACAGTAAGAAGAAAGACTCCTCTTCTTTCCTGGCAAGGACACAGCCAATGAAAAGCTATAGACTCCTTCTTACTATAGCCCTCCCAACTTCCTTTTTCTCTATAGAAGTATTCTCTTCCCTTACCATGTGGGGACTTGCACAAGGTTCACCATCCTTGCAGACCACAAATTGCAATTCTCTGCTGATTCTGAATAAACCCATCTTTTTTGGAGTAATATCTAGTGTTCTATTTATTTCAGGTCAACAAGACAAGACACAGGAGTTCCCTTACAGCAAAACATGGGTCACATGGTGTGCCCGTTATTAAGGTGTTAAGTTATTGTCTCTGAGCCCCAAACACACCCTCCTTTACTCTGCCTTGTGATACTGCTTTTGGGACTATGCAAACTACATTTCTGCTTTGCCAGCTCCTTCCCAGTTATGGTCCTCAAACAGGGGCTCTAGAAGGAGACTGGAAGGCTAGAGGAGAAAGAAGGCCTTTGCTCTTTCCTGTCTGTTTCCTGAGGATTTCCTGTCTATAGCAGTTCCTGGTAAGCAAAGCTTCTTCACCCTGGCAGCAGCAGCAGTGGCCTCCTGCAAAAACATGTGAATGTTGTTTGCAATTTTTCCAGCACCTTCAAAATCAGTCTCAGAGGTAACAGCACCATCCAGCTAGTATCGCCTCAAAGGTTTTGAGTTTCAGTTCTATGGGACCTCTTCTCTAAGTTTCTAAGTTTTAATGATTCCAACCATATTAAACTCAAATCTTCTTTAAGAGAACTGGCTGTGAAGGGCTTAGTTGACTGACAGCACCAACTGAGGCCTCCACTGTGGCCCCACCACCACAACTGAGCTGAAGTCAAACCCCCAGGCCCCTACCTCTGCCCCTCTTACCCCGGCCACGGTCAATTCCTGCTAATGCCTGGGCATGGTGTGGTACTAGTACTAGCCCATTCCTATGGGATGTGAGACTCCACTAATGGGAAACTTTGGCTGCGGACGGACTCCTTACAATCTTGGTCGAAACTTTCTCAGAATTGCCCCTCTGTCTGACAGTTTTCTGCCTCCCTCTTTATTCACAGATATCAGACCTGTCTCAAGGTCTGAAAGCTCTTTCTGTCTACTTCTATTCCCTCCCTGTTTATCCCTTACAGGAATCTTCCCCAGTAAATCTCTTGTACATAGAATCTCACCTTGGTGGCTGCTTCTCCAAAGACCTAACACAGAAGTAGTTGCAGTAGTCCAGGCAAGGGATAATACCAGCTTGCAGGAGGAAATTGGCAGAGGAGATGAAGAGAAGTGGGCAGATATTACATGTATTGACATATATTACAATGAAGTAATGCACAACAACCGTCTGCTGTGTGATTAGATGTGAGGGAAGGTAGAATGCAGAGATTTTAAATTATATCAAATGGCATTGGACTACCATCTCTAGAGTCTTTGGATATAACTGCCGAAGTTTTGTTTTGTATTACAAAGCAAAGTTTCCTTTGGGATTCATTGAGGCAAATGCCTCTTCTCAAGATTTAAATCATGATAGATAATGTTCCAAGGGGAAGTTGTATCAAAGATATGCAGGGTCTGAATGGCCAGTTACTATATTAATATTTATCTCCCTCACTCTTTGTCATGTGTTCTTTCTTCCTGAATTATTTTGTGTATCTTCCATTTAAACAAATTTAAGTCATTTCTCATGACTCATTTGACTCTCTGCAGCACTCGTCATCAATGATTTCTTACAGTTTCTTTGCCACTTGTCTTGTAGGGCACACATTCTGGGTTCTCTTCCCACCACACTGGCTACAACTTCAGTTTCTATTGCTGGTTGCTCCTTCTCTGCTTGACCTTTAACTGGTGGAGTGCCCCTGCCTCAATCCTCAGCCTTCTCCTCCATTTATACTCATTATTCTCACTTCTGAGGTTATTTTAGCCAATCCTGTGGTGTCAAATACCATTAATATGCTCATGAATCCCAAATTTACATATGAAACCCTGACTCCCTGACTTCTTCCCCAGCTCCAGGTTTGCTATCCAACTGACAATTCAACGTCTCCATTTGAATATGAACTTTTGACTTCCCACTGACACTTTCCCCGCTTGCTCTACAATCCCCCTCCTTCCCCAGTCTTCCGCATTTCATGAAAAGCACCTCCCACCCCCCATTACTGCTCCCTTTCCTTCCCTCTAGAGCCCCTAACAATCACAAATCCTGACATATTTTGTCAGACCTAACCTCTCCATCACTTCCTGTCCCCTTTACTAGCTTTCTTTTTCTTCATAGAACCTTTAACTATAATAATATTTGTGCATGTACACATGTTATGTTTACTTTTGAAAAATCAAAACAAAAAACGAGGATGTGAGCTTGTCTCCTTGCTCACAGCAATTTCTCCCGTGCCTAGAACTAAACCTCGCCCATAGTAGGAAACACAAATACTTGTCAGATTAATAAATGGCTAGGGGAAAAATAAACAAATCAAGGAATCAAGGAAGAGCTCCCTGCTGCTTCAGATATTACCTAGTTTTATCCCTTTAGGACTTACATTCTAAAAATCATTTCTTGCTTGCAAATGGAAGTACTAACTGATAGAGTTTCAGTTATTAATATGTTAATATGAAGCTATTAATATAAAAATAGTAATTACTTTTTACTAACATTTAAAACCCATTTATTATATTATACTTCAGAGATATTATCTGCAAAATGAGTAAGGCAATAGATGCATTCTATTTTCAGGATGCCCAAACAGTTACCAAAGGCACTGTTTCCCTACCTCAACATAATAAAGGCCATATATGAAAAACCCACAACAAACATCATTCTCAATGGTGAAAAACTGAAAGCATTTCCTCTAAGATCAGGAGCAAGACAAGGATGTCCACTCTCACCACTATTATTCCACATTCTTTTGGAAGTCCTAGCTATGGCAAACAGAGAAGGAAAAGAAATAAGGAATCCAAATTGGAAAAGAAGAAGTAAAACTGTCACTGTTTGCAGATGACATGATACTATAGCTTTGTAGACTATACTACAAAGCTACGTAATCAAAACTGTATGGTACTGAAACAAAAACAGAAATATAGATCAGTGGAACAGGATAGAAAGCCCAGATATAAACCCACACACCTATAGACACCTAACATATGACAAAGGAGACAAGAACATACAATGGAGAAAAGACAGCCTCTTCAATAAGTGGTGCTGGGAAAACTGGATAGCTACATGTAAAAGAATGAAATTAGAACACTACCTAACACCATACACAAAAATAAACTCAAAATGGATTAAAGACCTGAATGTAAGGCCAGACACTATAAAACTCTTAGAGGAAAACATAGGCAGAACACTCTCTGACATAAATCACAACAACATCTTTTTCGATTTATCTCCCAGAGTAATGGAAAGAAAAACAAAAATAAACAAATGGGACATAATTAAACTCAAAAGCTTTTGCAGTGCAAAGGAGACCATAAACAAAACGAAAAGACATCCCACAGAATGGGAGAAAATATTTGCAAATGATGAGACTGACAAGGGATTAGTCTCCAAAATTTACAAACAGCTCATGTAGCTTAATATCATAAAAACAAACAACCCAATCAAAAAATGGGCAGAAGACCTAAATAGACATTTCTCCAAAGAAGACATACAGATGGCCAACAAACACATGAAAAATGCTCAACATCACTAATTATCAGAGAAATGCAAATGAAAACTACAATGAGGTATCACTTCACACCAGTCAGAATGGCCATCAGAAAACAATAAATGCTGGAGAGGGTGTGGAGAAAAGGGAATCCTCTTACACTGTTGATGGGAATGTAAATTGATACAGCCACTATGGAGAACAGTATGGAGGTTCCTTAAAAAATTGAAAATAGAACATCATATGATCCAGCAATCCCACTCCTGGGCATATACCCAGGGAAAACTATAATTCAAAAAAATACATGCACCCCAATGTTCATTGCAGCACTATTTACAATAGCCAGGACATGGAAGCAACCTAAATGTCCATCAAGAGAGGTGTGGATAAAGATGTGGTACATATATACAATGGAATATTACTCAGCCATAAAAAGGAACAAAATTGTGCCATTTGCAGAGATGTGAATGGACCTAGAGACTGTCATACAGAGTGAAGTAAGTCAGAAAGAGAAAAACAAATATCATATAATATCACATATATGTGGAATCTAGAAAAATGGTGTCTATGAACATATTTACAAAGCAGAAATAGAGACACAGACATAGAGAACAAATGTATGGATACCAAGGGGGGAAGGGGAGGTAGGATGGACTGGGAGATTGCGATTGACATATATACACTACCATGTATAAAACAGATAACTAATGAGAACAGACTGTATAGCACAGGGTACCCTACTCATTGCTCTGTGGTGATCTAAATGGGAGGCAAATACAAAAAAGAGGGAATATCTGTCTACGTGTGGCTGATTCACTTTGCTGCACAGCAGAAACTAGCACAACATTATAAAGCAACTCTATTCCAATAAAAATTAATTTTTAAAAATCCAGTTTAAAAAAATGTTGAACATGTTCTTTTCCATTGCATTGCTCTTAGCTGTCTCTTAAAAGCAACCATCACCCCATTTTCTTAAAATGGATTATTTGATGATTTCTGATCAATGTCCTGCAACTCTGAACTTCGCCAGTTATCATATGTTGCGTGATGGAGTGTCTCAGTCCTCTTCCCTTAGTTGCACCCCAGAAACCCATATGGTGTACCTTTTAAAACACTTCTTCTTGACAGTTTGGTCCACACTAGTGCACGTTTGATTTTTAAAGGCAAAACTACTTTTTTTGGCACCACCAGCGCCCTGAGCAGATGAACCTAGCAGCTATGCCATGAACTGACTGTTCCAGGGACATTTGAAGGTAAAGAATTCTGAAAGCAACATTAGAAGGGTCTGTATGTTTTCCTGGCAAAAGATTTTCCTGAGAGAATTTGGATAAAACGCCAGTCTCTCCACTGCAAGCTTATGGGAGTGTCTGGGGGAAATAGTCAACCTTTATCACTGAGCTGTCAGAAAATCCTTAAAGAAGGATTTAAGGAAGAAACAACCAGACTTCTAACCAAGAAAAGTGCTTTTAAAAAAAATGTAGTTCCATCTTTGAAATGGAAAAGCATTTTACTCAACAGGAATCAATTTACATGTTTAGCTTCTGCAGAAAACGATGGATGCTAGCTTGAATTGAGTGATTAAGAAACTATTAATTAACATGGCGTAGTGTTCTAAATACTTCCCTTAAATTCAACTTGCTAAATAAAGAGACAAGCATGTGTCTTTTGAGGCTTCCCTGGTGGTGCAGTGGTTAAGAATCCACCTGCCAACGCAGTGGACACTGGTTCAAGCCCTGGTCCGGGAAGATCCCACATGCCACAGAGCAACGAAGCCCATGCACCTCAAATACTGAGCCTGCACTCTAGAGTCCACAAGCCACAACTACTGAGCCCACGTGCCACAACTACTGAAGCCCACGCGCCTAGAGCCCATGCTCCGCAACAAGGGAAGCCACTACAATGAGAAGCCCACGCACCACAACGAAGAGTAGCCCCCGCTCGCCACAACTAGAGAAAGCCCACGCAGCAACAAAGACCCAACACAGCCATAAATAAATAAATAAACGAATTTACTTTTTTAAAGGGTGTGTCTTTTATGAGAATAGCTTGTCCTGTTTATCTCATGCTACCTATAAAATATTAACTCACCAAAACTAAATGTATTCAGATATTACAAACATCAAATAAATTTAAAAGTAACTTTTTTCTCAACAGAAGAAACAAAGTTTTCTTTAAAAAAAATAGATATTTTATGAATTACTTTAATTTCAGTTACATATATGTCACAGAATACAAATACTTGGGCTGAGAATATTACAGAGTATGAGATCTCTGATTTGATTTTGGATAGCTGAGGTTATTTATTTTAATAATTTACTTTGTTCCCGTAAACCTCCAACAAGACAAATATTATTTTCTGCTCTGCAACATTTTTTTTTTTTTTTGCGGTATGCGGGCCTCTCGCTGTTGTGGCCTCTCCCGTTGCAGAGCACAGGCTCCGGACGCACAGGCTCAGCGGCCATGGCTCACGGGCCCAGCCGCTCCGTGGCATGTGGGATCTTCCCGGACCGGGGCACGAACCCGCGTCCCCTGCATCGGCAGGCGGACTCTCAACCACTGCGCCACCAGGGAAGCCCTCTGCAACTTTTTATGTCTATATGAATGGGAAAGTGTTACACCCTTAAAGTCAGAGCCTTGAGAATGGGCTGTCCTATATATTTCAGACTATAGGCAACATTCTTCTACAAAAAGTGCAGAGCAGCATAACTAAGCACAAGCAACAGAGCACAAAGGTTAAAGTAAAAGGAACATACCTAACATGGAGTCAGATTTGTCCTTCCCTATTATATCACAAAAGACAGAATTTTACTGTTCTTTTACGTGCTTCACCTTTTTTCCCCATCTATTTCCCTACTAGCCACGATGCCACCAGTCCTGTCAATGTTTCTTATGTTTCTTAAAATGAAAACCCTTCATCTAGTGCTGTGATTAACAGTGAATGGCAGTATGTCAAGCTTCCCCATTTGAAGAGAAAATACATTAGGATTGTACGGTTTTGCAGTCAGCCATCAAACAGAAAAATCCCTTAGGAAAACCAGCATTGCTTTGTTTTCTTCTTTTCCTTCTTTTTCCTTAAACCACTTTGTATCTCTATTATTTGGACAGAATATATAAAATTTTCATTTAAACTTTTTTTTCTGTTTTGTAGTTCATGGCAGTTGCTCCCCAAAGGGTGAAAACTATGTCATTTGTGTCTCATCCATCGCTTGGCATATTACAAGAACGTCATGAATACTCTGTCATGAAGACTTTTTTAAACTTTACTATTGAAAATCTGATTTGTACACATTTACAAAAGTAATTTAGAAATCCAAAACTCTTAGCAGTTTAATCAAGTATATTCTAGTATCCTCTGTGGAAATACTGCCTGGAAATCTATTTTTTTAGATGGCTCCTGCCACAGATGCCTGAAGTCTTTTTTTCTAGTTTCTACAGAAGTTTCCCCTTTCTTCAATCAAGTAAGTCTGACACGTACTCAGTATCCATAACCTTCCTTAGCCTGTGTTCTTTGGAAACACACAGCTATTTCTGACTGGATTCAACCCTAACAAAACTGAAATCTTAATATAAAAAATCAGAGTAGTTACATAGAGGAAGACTTCATGTAAGATGCTTGTAGTAAATTGTCATACATTTTTCTCCCCCCAAAATACACATTCCCCCTTTCATAGTCATTTTTGAAATTGTTTTGAAAACTGCAATGAACACTCACAAAAATGTAAGATTATCATGCCTTTTCATTAAAGAATGCTAATACTCATATTATTAATAACAATTCAAAAGTTAGTAACACAAAGCCACTGATTCAATAAACATGACGTGGTCCAAATTGTCTACATTTGGAAACAATGTCTTTCTGAAGGAAAGACTTCGGAAGCATTATGGCAATAAACACTGCTGAAAATAATTAAAGTTAATATTTGTATTAATAGCACAGAGAGCATAAAGCTAACTTTAAAAGCTGAATTAGAATTAGGCATCAGTTAGATATGGAATCTCAGGAAGAACTTTTGTCACTTCCACACACTGGCACAAAGTAACTGTCCTTCTCTCATTTTTGTTTGTTTCTTTCCTTTCTCCTTATTCCCTAGAATTATATTCAATTCGGTAGTTTCCAGACTTAGAGATTTGACTGACCAGAAAAATTACCTTTTGTTGAGTGAAAATTGCCATGTTACTTTTGTGCTTCAACATGTGACATTTACCGTCTCTTGTTCCAAAATTGTTCCAAGAATGTATCTATTGCACATAGTCTTGCAGGATAAAGGTGGCACTCTCTCCTACCAAAGGCAGGCATGCTTGCTGTCCATTACAAAAGATTCAAATTCCCTAAACTCAGGATTCCTCTCCTCTCATGCAGCTCACTGCATGTTCTAGTGACATCAGGCCCTCTGTATATTTCCCTTAGGACTCAAGGAACTAATACACATGTGCTGATGCCCATGCTGCATGTTGTGTTATGAAAAATAAAGTCCTTTGTCTCTGAATGAGGAGTCTCTTGTCTTCTGCCAGCATCCATCAAACTATAACACACTAACTTATTAGCTTGCAAGTAGAGTAAAATCTCAGAACCTTCAGAGTTCTTGACCATTTTTAAAAATACAGACCAAAATAATTGCCAACTCTCTTTTCCCTAAATTTTAATTTAAAAAATAAAAATTTCTACCATTTACTATCACCATCCTTATATGAAAGTAGTTAGAAAAGATATAATCTCATAATAAAGAACAGAGCAAGAAAATCTTGGTCGAAGACTGGTAATCTCTCAGGCCAAAGACTTCTAGGAGTTTGGGCAACATCCTACGTAGTGCTGCATCAATTTCAACTCTGCAGGGAACTAAAGCATAGTGCTTCTGCAAGTTCAGAAGGTTGTTGTTAAGTAAAACCTGTTATCTTTCCTACAGGCGAAAGGCACAGCTCTCACCAGAGCCTTTCACATTTCATGAAGGTAGCTTCTTGTAACAGTGAAGGAGGAAGACATGAGGACTGCCCAGAGATCAGGAAAGACACTGGCTTCCCATCCATAAGGCTCGGTAGTCTCTGAGGTGGAAAATGGAGAGAAAACGCTATGAGGATGTGGCCTCCTGCCATCTCCTTTGTCTACTGCAGTGGCAGAAGCAGGCAGTCATTCTGGGGAGCTACAATATCAGGTGGCAAAATCCCTCTGACTTCTGTCAAGTCTAACATTTATTTGGTTACAAAGGAACATCATCTGGAAATACTTTTCTCTTCTACTGTATGGTGTTCCATATGGACAGTCACTTCAAATATATATTGAAAAGCCAAAGCTTAAATCTATATCAACATTAAGGAAAAAGGAAGAAAAAAGAAAACTTGGCATAATTTTTGTTCCTAAAATAAGCATTCTGTACTCTAAATCCTTAGAAGGAAGTTTGGAACCTGTCTCAGTTACTCCATCTCTCCATACAAATTGGACTCAATTATCCTTTGGAACCAGCTCAAGAGCTCTTCACATCAAATGAGAGTTCTTCAAATTTTGGCCATTAGAGCAAAAAATAAGGCAAAGCTTCCTTGTGGCAGCTCAGATCCTCCTTCATTGTCCTCTGTCTCTGTACACATCATGTAGAAAATTCAATGTAAGGGATCTGAGTCACTAATAATGAAAAATGGTAGAGAAAACATCTAATTATGATCATGATTACCAACAATTGACTTCAAAAATCTTCTTTTAAACAGCTGACAAGATTTCAGATTCTTCAAGCTTGATAATAGCCAATACTTCCCATTCCCCTCAGCACACCACATTTTTCCTCTTATTAAAGAATTCTGAGCCCCATATAAGCACTATTTCCACAGCTCTAAGGTTCCATTCCACAGACAGGCAAGTGCTCTTTCAGGGGATAAAGTCTTGCTGCAGAAGTATTCATTTCCAGCAACTTGGCTCAGTAACTCTTTCCACTGTAATTGTTGTTCATGTTCCCATGCTTAAAAACTCCCTAAGAGTCTGGAAGAAGGACAGAATCTTTGACTCTTCCAATATAAAGGATAAACAAGCTCTACATTTTAAAAATGTTGACTGGTTAACTTGGAGATAACTTCCTCCTTAAAATTCTTAAGATTAAAAAGAAAAAGCAGGAAAGCTTCAGTGGGGAAAACTTTCTCTTCAAGGTTCCAAACTTCTCCAACATGGCTCCCTCCAGAACACCCTTGGAACTTCTCCAACCTTCAGCCTTGCTTTTCCCTCCATCCCTACCGTCACCTCTCCATTCCTAAATTCCAAGACTGTTCTCTCACCACAGGACCTTTGTATTCACTGTCCCCTCTGAATAACACGTCACTGGGAAGGTCATCTTATCCTGGAAGTCTTCCCTGGTGCCTGGGTTCAGGGTACTCTGGAGCCTGTTCTAGTTCTTCTATCTCACCCTATCATAATATGTGTGTGTGCCGTAATTGCTTGTTTTGCTTCCTTAATTTCCCCCTTGACAAGGCTCAATGAAGTCAGGGATTTTCCAGGAATTAATACAGTGTGTGACACCTGTAATCACTCAATAAATATTTGCTGAAGTAATGAATGAGTGAATTTTTCAAACCTTGCTTTTGCATTTTGAGTCAAACTAAAATAAACCTGCTTACACTTAGCTGAATATAGTTCTCTTTAGGTTTTGAGGAGTTACAAAGTAATCAAGTCATATAATAACCTTGCTGTAGTTCAGTGAAGAAATAATAGGTAGCTCAGAAAGTCAATATTAATCAAAATGACAAGTAAGGCAGACTCTGATTTGATACAGCACATGCTTTTCTAAATTCAACAAAGTATAGGTAGAGCAGAAAGGGATATCCCAGCACAAAATGTTCTTCCTTTTCTGCAAAAATACTTATAGTGAAGAGAATTCATGTATAAACACAAGACAGTTTTAAATATTTCCATAAAACATCTTCATTAATCACAGACTTTTATTTGCAAAATATTAAAAGAATTTATTCGTCTGTACTAAAGCAATATATGTAATATATTCTTCACTTTCTTATTTAAAAAGCAATTTACTCCTCAAAGAAAAGCATGTACTTAACTAGGTTTATGTACATAATTTATTTGAAAGTGAAATTATATTTTAGAAAAAACTTGGTAAGTTTTAACCTAAAATAATAAAGGCTTTAGAAGCTATAAATTATGTTTAAATGATACTTTTATTATTCTAGAGTGCTGACAGAAGTATCTATTACTTTTGATAACAGCAATATTCCTCATCATTTATTATATATTTTATGTTTATAGAAGAAATCAGAGATCCAATTATTTTAGTTCAAGCTGCCATAACAAATTACCATAGACTGGGTGGCTTATAAGTGACGGACATTTATTTCTCACAGTTCTGGAAACTGGAAGTCCAGGAATAGGTTTCTACATGGTCAGGTTCTGGTGAGAGCTCTTTTCCAAGATGTAGGTGCTGACTTCTCCTTTGGACAGAAGAGCACAGCAAGCTCTCTCCTGACTCTTATAAGGGCACTAACCAATTCATGGGGGCTCTGCCCTCATGACCTCATCTAATTCTAGTTACCTCCCAAAGGCCCACACCTCCCAGTACCATCATATTGTGGGGGTAGGGTTTCAACATATGAATTTTGGAAGGACATAACTATTCAGCCCATAACAACAATTATTGAGCCAAGAAACATACTTGACACAATGAATAACAATTGAAGGTGGTGGTTGTTAAGACAATTATTTCCATAGCTTTCCCAAAAATGAGTAATTCAGAAGGAAGATGAAATACAAGAAGGCTTCACAGAAGAGTTGGGACTTCATCAGGATCAGGTGAGATTCAGCAAAGTGGGAAGAGAAAGTCATTCTGGGCAGGGAAGTGGAGAGAGCCTTCTCTACTTCAGAAGTAGTGCAGTGTTCAGGGTGAGCTCTGAGGCCAAGGAGCTAGAGCCAGAACAGAGAGAAACCAGAAACATTCACATCTGGAGTTTGGGTTCATCAGAGAGATATTGAGGGGTTTTTTTTAAAGAGTAAGACATATATGTGTGTGTCTTTAGTGTATTAAGAAGATTAATTTTCCTGTGGTTTACAAATAGATTGGAGATGGGAAAGATCTGGGAAAGAAAGATGTAGTTTTTCCCAGGAACAGTAGAAAAGAAAAAGGAGAGAGTATATTATTGGTATAGAGGGAACATATCTCAACATAATAAAGGCCATTGATGACAAACCCACAGCCAACATCATGCTCAAAGGTGAAAAGTTGAAAGCCTTTCCTCTAAAATAAGGAACAAGACAAGGATGCCCACTCTCACCACTTCTATTTAACATAGTGTTAGAAATCCTAGCCACAACAATCAGACAAGAAAAAGAAATAAAAGGCATCCAAATTAGAAGGGAAGATGTAAAACTGTCACTATTTGCAGATGACCTGATACTACATATAGAAAATCCAAAAGTCTCCACCAAAAATCTATTCAAACTACTAAATGAATTCAGTAAAGTTGCAGAATACAAGATTAATGTAAGAAATCTGTTCCTTTTCTATACACTAATAATGAAATATCATAAAGAAAAAGTAAAAAGAAAAACCTCATTTAAAATTGTATCAAAAGAATAAATTGCCTAGGAATACACTTAACCAAGGAGGTGAAAAACTTATACGATGAAATCTTTAAAACATTATGATAGAAACTGAAGATGATACAAAGAAATGGAAAGATTTCCCATATTCTTTGATTAGAATAATGTTAAATGGCTGTACTACCCAAAGCAATCTGCAGATTTAACGAAATCCCTATCAAAATACCCATGACACTTTCCACAGAACTATAATAAGTAATCTTAAAATTTATAAGGAACCAGAGGAGACCCCAAATTGCCAAAGTAATCTTGAGAAAAAAGAACAAAGCTGGAGGTATCATGCTCCCTGACTTCAGACTATACTACAAACTTACGATAATCAAACCAATATGGTACTGACACAAAAACAGACACAAAGATCAATGGAAGATAATAGAGAGCCCAGAAATAAACCCAGGCACTTATGGTCAATTAATATACGACAAAGGAGACAAGAATATACAATGGGGAAAAGACAATCTCTTCAATAAGTGGTGCTGGGAAAACTGGACAGCTACAATGTAAAAGAATGAGACTAGAACACTCCCTCACACCACATACAAAAATAAACTCAAAATGGGTTAAAGGCCTAAGGGTAAGATCTGAAAACATAAAATTTTTGGACGAGAACATAGGCAAAACGCTCTTTTTTTTAATTTTATTTATTTATTTTTGGCTGTGTTGGGTCTTTGTTGTTGTGTTGGGCTTTCTCTAGTTGTGGTGAATGGGGGCTACTCTTCGTTATGGTGCACGGGCTTCTCATTGCGATGGCTTCTCTTGTTGCAGAGCATAGGCTCTAGGTATGCGGGCTTCAGTAGTTGTGGCACACAGGTTCAGTAGTTGTGGCACATGGGCTCTAGAGCGCAGGCTCAGTAGTTGTGGTGCATGGGCTTAGTTGCTCCGCGGCATGTGGGATCTTCCTGGACCAGGGCTCGAACCCATGACCCCTGCATTCTCAGGTGGATTCTTAACCACTGTGCCACCAGGGAAGTCCCCCAGTTTCCCTTCCTTTTTTTTTTAAACATCTTTATTGGAGTATAATTGCTTTACAATGGTGTGTTAGTTTCTGCTTTATAACAAAGTGAATCAGTTATACATATACATATATCCCCATATCTCTTCCCTCTTGAGTCTCCCAACCTCCCACCCTCCCTATCCCACCCCTCTAAGTGGTCACAAAGCACCAAGCTGATCTCTCCTGGGCGGCAGAACACTCTTTGACATAAACTGTAGCAATAGTTTTTTGAATCTGTCTTTAAGGCAAAAGAAATAAAAACAAAATAAACAAATGGGACCTAATTAAACTTTTGCACAGAAAAGGAAACCACTGACAAAACAAAAAGACAACCTACCTACTAGGAGAAAATACTTGTAAATAACATGACCAATAAAGAGGTTAGCATCCAAAATATATAAAGAGCTCATACAACTTAATATCAAAAAACCCAATCAAAAAATGGGCAGAAGACCTAGACATTTTTCCAAAGAAGACATACAAATGGCCAAAAAATCACATAAAAAGATGCTCAACATCACTAATTATTAAAGAAATGCAAATCAAAACTACAATGAGGTATCACATCACACCAGTCAGAATGGCCATCATCAAAAAATCTACAAATAATAAATGTTGGAGAGGGTGTGGAGAAAAGGGAACCCTCCTACACTGTTAGTGGGAATGTAAATTGATGTAGCCACTATGAAGAACAGTATGGAGGTTCCTTAAAAAAACTAAAACTAGGGCTTCCCTGGTGGCGCAGTGGTTGAGAGTCTGCCTGCCAATGCAGGGGACACGGGTTTGTGCCCCGGTCCGGGAGGACCCCACATGCCACAGAGCGGCTGGGCCCATGAGCCATGGCCGCTGAGCCTGCGTGTCCGGAGCCTGTGCTCCGCAACGGGAGAGGCCACAGCAGTGAGAGCCCCGCATACAGCAAAAAAAAAAAAAAAAAAAAACCTAAAACTAGAGCTACCATGATCCAGCAATCCCACTCCTGGGCATATATCCAAAGAAAACCATAATTTGAAAAGATACATGTGCCCCAATGTTCACTGCAGCACTATTTACAATAGCCAGGACATGGAAGCAACCTAAATGTCCATCAACAGAGGAATGAATAAAGATGTGGTACATATATACAATGGAATATTACTCAGCCATTAAAAAGAATGAAATAATGCCATTAGCAGCAACATGGATGGACCTAGAGATTGTCATACTGAGTGAAGTAAGTCAGAGAAGGACAAATATCAAATGATATTACTTATATGTGGAGTCTATAAAAATGGTACAGATGAACTTATTTACAAAACAGAAATAGAGTCACAGATGTAGAAAACAAACTTAACTGGGTTTATTTCTGTTACCGGGGGGAAATGTTGGGGGGCGGGATAAATTGGGAGATTGGGATTGACATATACACACTAGTGTATATAAAATAGTTAGTCTTATTAGTTAATAAGACCTACTGTATAGTACAGGGAACTCTACTAACTACTCCGTAATGACCTATATGGGAATAGAATCTAAAAACGCGTGGATATATGTATAACAGATTCACTTTGCTGTACACCTGAAACTAATACAACATTGTGAATCAACTGTGCTCCCATAAAAATTTTTGAAAAGAGGAACTCATTAATGTAACAATGAAAAAAAGTTTGCCTTTTTATACCTAGAGAGTATGAAAATCCTATTTGGAAGAGCCGTGAACTCTAGCAGTGGAGTATTTATCTCTCCCGAAATTTCTCCACAAGGGAAATTCAGTTGTGATAACTGATATGTGAGAGTTAGGCCTTTATGATAGCAAAGTCGGACCAGGAAGAGTCCTTCAGAAAGAGCTCAGGATAGATCAGCACAGCTGATGGACCTAGGGAGGGTGGCATGAGCCACCAGGCTGGCCCCCTGTCTGTCTGGGCCAGGACTGACCCATGCATTCAGCCTACACGCTTTTCTTGCTTACAGATTAGCACTCAGCCACCATCCCTATCCTGATATCTGACACTTGGATGCCTTTTACCAAAGCTGCAATATTCTCACCCAAGCTCCCTTGGCCGTTGAACCCTCTAACTTACATTTCTGCTATGCCAGCCATTTTCCACCTCCTTATCCCACACTAGGGTTGACAGTTTTTACTAGCCACCTGCCGCCACTGGGCCCCAGACAGGAAAGAAGTTGTCTATGGAACATATTTCTAGCCAATGTTTTAAACACTCTAAGTTAATTCATTCTTTCAACAAGCAATTTACTGAGTCTACTGTGGGCCAGGCACTATAAGTGAACAAAGAAACGGTAGGTAGAAGCAGGTGCTAAGATGAAAATGATAGAGTGATATTACAGGAATGTTAGACTATTGTAGGTTGGGTGGTCAGGGACAGTCTCACTGAGGTGGGAACATTCAAGCTAAGTCCTGAATAATGGGAAAGGGGCAGCCACATAAAGAACTGGGGGAAGGAGAGGGACGTCCACAGCAAAGGCAACCGCTGTGGCAAAGGCCTTAAGACAGACATGAGCTTGGTGGAAAGAGCAGCGTGGCCAGAACGCAGGGAGCTGTTTGGAGAGAAGACAAAATGCAACTGGATTTGTTATACAGCAGAAACTAACACACAATAGTAAAGCAATTATACTCCAATAAAGATGTAAAAAAAAAAGATTAAAGGCAAAAAATATATATATATATATATAAATCAATACAAAAAAAAAAGGCAAGGAAGGGAGGGTGTTACAGGCTGGAGTTAATGGAGTTAAGGAGTTAAGGCTTTTACTCTAAGGGTAATGGAGAATTTTAAGATGTGAAGTGGCATGATATGACCTATATTTTAAAAGATGGTAGAGGGCCTACAGCAGAGTGCAGGGGGTCCATTACAAGCCCACTGCAGTGGTTCAGGCAAGATGTAGTGGTAGCTTTGAGTGATAACATGGAGATAGAAAAAGATTTATATGATCTGGAGGTAGAGGTTGCAGGACTAGATAACTGATTAGCTATTGGCTGATTAGATATACAAAGATGACTCCTAAGTATTTAGCAACTAGGTGCATGATCATACCATTTACTGAGGTAGGTAAGTCTGTGAAAGCAGTGGTATACTGGTAAATGTGTAACAACCAACTCTTTAGAGGTAAAAGTCCTTTGGAAGAAAACTTCGTGTTTGATTTCAGGATGTGGATACTCCCACCATTGCCCAACTCATTCTATAGACATGACATCAGTGAATGAGAGATGGTCCCAAGTCAGCTTTCAGGACCTGGGAGAAGTCTGCTCCAGCACATCATTGTTGGAACAAGTTTTGAAGGAATAAAATCAAGAATTCTAATGTAGTCTGGACTAAAATTAAAAACCCTGTTAGATACCCAAGAGTCAAGAAATTAAGTGCATTTATATATGAGATCTAAGTGCTATTTTTGGCAATCAAGGTACCTAAACTGCATTATCTTCATTTCCTATAGAAATATCTTCACTGATCCCTTTTCTCTTTCTTCTCTCTCTTTTTCTGCTCTTCTCCTTGTTTTAGCTGTGTCTGTGTAAATTTTTCTCTGTGTGTGCATTAGTTTTCTACTGCCACTGAAATAAATTACTACAAAGTTAGTGGCTTAACATAAACTCATTATCTTTTATTTGTGTAGGTCAGAAGTCTGACATAGGTCTCCTGGGGCTAAGATCAAGGTGTTGGCAGGGCTGCGTTTCTTTCTGGAAACTCTACAGGAGAATCCATGCCCCTGTCTTTTTCAGTTCCTAGATACCATCTGTATTCCTTGGCTTACCTCTCCCTCCATCTTTAAAACCACAACAGCACATTCAGTCCTTCTCACATGGTATCACTCTGACGCCTCTTCTACTTCCTTCTTCTACTTTTAAGGGCCCTTGTGATTATATTTAGCCAACACAGAAACCCCAGTATAATCTCCTTAAACTAAACTCATATGATTAGCAACCTTAATTTCACATGCAACCTAATTACCCTAATCTCACATATTCACAAATTCCAGGGAATAGGATGTGGACAGCTTCGGGTGACCATTTGTCTGCCTACCACAATATGCATGTATGTATGTAGGTATGTCGGTGTGTATTCACACACAGGGACTAATACGCATGTGTTTATGTTTGCACATCTGTACCTATATATCTATATGTTTTAAGGGCAAAGTTGTATCTATACCTTCATATGTTTCTATAACACATAAGCTTACACATTTCGTCTACTAGAATTTTGGTGCCAGAAGAATTCTCTTCGACGAGAATAACTTCCTTTTTTCAGTTCAAAGACACTGTAAAATCCATTATGTCATCCTTATCTTGATTTACAAGAAGCTCCAAGTTAAATTTAAACCTCCGATGTAGTAAGTTACTCATCCCGGATAATCACTACATCTATTTATCACCCTGTATTTAACTTCAGATCTGTATTTGAATGTTAGTTTATAATTGTACTGTATTATATTTGTTTCATATTGGAAGCCACCTCAAAGGCATTTTTTGGAAATAAAGTGAGTTTAAAGTTATCAACAATAAGAGCTCTGAAGGAAATCTCAGGAAAGCAAAATGATAGCATTACACATTCCTTAGCTCTATGTAGACCACAGCATTAAAAAACAAATCATGGAAAGCTAAAACCGTACGGTAATAAGACTCCAAATCCCTGAGAAGGGAAAGAACGTTCACACCAGCTTTCCATTTTCCACCAAGCTCTGAGGCATTCCAAGAAAATCAAAATGTGATAATCCCAGTCAGATAGAGTATCCAAAAGAAAAAAGAAAGAAAACTTTCCAGGAAGAAATGGAGCCTGACTGCCTGGAAGCTCTCACTCCATGAAAAGCTTAGAATTGCCCCAGGCCTTGCTACTCCCTGGACATTCCTCCTTTCCTAATACTTCACCTCAGAGGCCCGCAGGCATGTTTAAAGATGTTAGGTGGGCCATCGATCATGAAATACTTCACAACCATTGAAAGCCCCCAGCCCTCCTAGAGCAGGCCTACCTCTGTCTCCCACCCATGGCTCATCCAGCGCTTCTGCATGCCCTGGACGTGTGCCAAGAAAAGGCTCCCAACCAGGGGATCAGAAAAGAGGCCA
Source organism: Monodon monoceros (assembly GCF_005190385.1). Lineage (NCBI taxonomy): Eukaryota > Metazoa > Chordata > Mammalia > Artiodactyla > Monodontidae > Monodon > Monodon monoceros. Next base: position 10,086,435 of record NW_021703771.1, on the reverse strand, counting down.
CAGATGCGTGTGCCAGGAGGAGCGGTTCTGACTGCCACACTGCCCACCCCAGGGACCAGTTCCCCCACCTTGAAAAGGGCTCCTTTCAAGCATAGGAGGCAGAACTGAACTCAAAATCCGGCACCAAAATCTACCAGTATGTGGCATTGGGCAAGTCACTTAGATCTCAGAACCTTAGCATCCCCGTCACTTAAATAGGGTTAATAAGAGTGTCCACCTCACAGATTTGCTGTGAAGATGGAATGCCACGGTGTTTGCAAACTCCCTAGCATACCGGCTGATGTGGTAAGGGGCCCATAAACATCAGCTATAGGTATTGATGAAAATAATAATAAAAGTTAATAATGCCCCATCTAGTATGCCAAAAACACACTGCACATTGGGTTGTCCAAGAGGATCTATTTGTGTACATTCTCCAAAACAAAGCCTTAGAAAGAAATTCGGTTCATAGAAAACAACACAGGAAGCATTTAACCTGCAAACAACCTGTAATAATAATACCCATCATTTATTGCAGGTATACTCTGCCTCTGTTGCTGGACTAAGCGATTTTTATAAATAACTTAATATGATCCTTATAACTACCCTAGACCTACTCATCTGAAACTGCTCATCTTATACATTAGTAAACTGAGGCACAGAAAAGTTAAGTCCTTAGCCAAAGCCACACAGCTTGTGAGTTGCATCTTTATGGCAGGACTGTTTGAGGCCAGAGCTGATGCTATTGGCCGTATGCTTGCTGAATTTATCACGTCTCAGAGAGAAATTGAGAAATCTACCAAATGCCAGTCTTTTAAATGATTGTTCACACAGTGGGCACAGGGTCTCTCCCCAGACTAGGCCTCCTCACTGAGGTCCATGCCCCCTACCCTGCTTCTCAAGTTAGGGGCCAAGCTGCCTGTTTGTTTTATAGCCTCTTCCAGAGCATCAGCTGAGTGCTCCGGAACCCAGCCCCAAAGGGTCTTCCTCTGTACATTCTGTTCTCTTGATTCCCTGAGGTCAGCCCAACTTCTGAATGGTAGGGGCAGAATCTTTTCAGTTCCTTTCCATGATAGCATCCTTTCCTGTTCTCTGTCTTCTCCCTCCCTTCTAGAAAGCGACAGTACTTTAACACTGGCTAAGAACTTTAGGTCAAATGTTAGATAAACTTTGTTTTAAATCCTGGCTCCAATGTGTGACCCTGGGTAAGTTATTGTGTAACACCCAGCTTCTCCACTGGTATAATGGAGATAATAATGGTATTTATCATACTGGTTTCTTGAAAATAGTAGACAATTAAGTGAAGGTTAAATGCACAGTTTTTAGCACAATACCTGGCACAAAGTTAGCATTCAATATGTGTAAGATATCATTATAGCACTCATCACAATTTTAATGTTTGATATCTCCTTTCCTGACGGACTGTAAGTGTCAAATTCGCTATAGCATCTCTAGGCCCTACCACAGTGCCCAGCCTCTAGTTGGGGCTTAATGAACACTTGTTGACTGAGTGAATGAAAGAATGCTAGGAATGACCCCTCTACAAGGCATATCACAAACTACTCTCACACTCCCTCTCACTCCCCCTAGTGGTGACCTAATGAATTCCCCTACTTGGGGATTCCTCACAATTGTCTCAAATGGGATACTTTGAGGGAGAAAGAGAGAGATGTAGAAATATTTTTAGGAAGCTTTCTACATAAAGTGTATGAAACCTGTGCACTGAGCTCTTTCAAAACACTTAAAGATCAACAGTATTTGTCTTGGCTTCTAGAGTCAGGCTGCTGTTTCTTTGACAGTGATATGACCCAGACACTGGGCCACATGGGACCCCAATTATATTCTGATTATGTAAGATTCACAGAGCCTTCCTTCCAAAGAGGGCTCCCTTCCAAGGAGATTTCAGTACATGCTTCCCTAGCCGTTTGGTGTGTCGTGGCTGAGTAACCTCTGCAGAGGAAGAAAATAAAGCAGAAAGATAGAAGAGGGTGAAAAGAAGAGTCAGTGTGAGTTGAGATTGGAAAGTGAATGCTAGGGAGCTTTGACAAAATATTATGAGAGGCTAAAGTCACTGCCAAACAGTAGTAAGATATAGTGAGACTGATGGAGGAAGTATTTTAACATATTTTTCTGTGTGATAAATGCAATACACCCTAAAATCTTTTCACTAGTCTTTAGTACACACTTAAACAGCTTTTCAAAGATTTTTGAGATATCTAAGTGGTGTTTCTTTTGAATATGACACCTTGCTAAGACTGACCAAAGGGGTTCCTGACATTTAAGCTTTCATACACTTTTGTAAATGAATATCCATTACTGTACACTGGGCTGTGTAGCCTGCATAATTTCTCCTTTTTCAACCCCCTTAGCTGTATACATCATTATATGGAGCCCTGTATAATTACTTTCTTTTTCAAAGCTACCCATTATATCCATATTTATTTATTTTAGCTGCATTAAAATGCCTACTTGAAGAAGCCAGCAGATCACCCAGCATAACTCCCCAAGGATCAATTCCCTTTTAAGGACAGATTTCCAATCAAATTGTGGTCCATGCCTCCTTTCCTGTTCTGTTGGGTGAATAAGCCGTTGCCGAACTGCCCCAACGTACACAGAACAGTAAGGAGCGTGAAGTTTGTAAGACTGGTTCTCCAGGCCTGAGGGCTGCCTCACTCTCTCAGCTACTATTAGTGGGACCTTTGTAAAATCAGAGAAACTCTCTGGGCCTTAGAGTCTTCACTGTCTCTGTCTTCACATACTCCGTCCTTCAATCAACATGTACCACCTGCTATTCCGCAAATCCACTGTGCACTTTCCCAAATAGTGGCCACAAATATTGCTCTCTTTAAACTAAAGCTATAACTCTAACAAAAGAAGCAACGTATATTTTCTAGCTATTAAAAGTAGAAATGTAGGGAGCGGCAAATATGGCAGAGTAGGAAGGCGCTGAGCTCACCTACTCCCAGGGCCACACCAAAATTACAGCTATTGGGAGTTGAGGAAGATGGCGGAAAAGCAAGACGCAGAGATCACCTTCCTCCCCACAGTTACACCAGAAATACATCTACACGTGGAACAACTCCTACAGAACACCTACTGAATGCTGACAGAAGACCTCAGACCTCCCAAAAGGCAAGAAACTCCCCACGTACCTGGGTAGGGCAAAAGAAAAAACAGAGACAAAAGAATAGGGACGGGACCTGCACCAGTGGGAGGGAGCTGTGAAGGAGGAAATGTTTCCACACACTAGGAAGCCCCTTCGCGGGCGGAGACTGCGGGTGGCGGAGGGGGGGGAGCTTCGGAGCCGCGGAGGAGAGCTCAGCAACAGGGGTGCGGAGGGCAAAGCGGCGAGATTCCCGCACAGAGGATCAGGGCCGACCGGCACTCACCAGGCCAAGGGGCTTGTCTGCTCACCCGCCGGGGCGGGCGGGGCTGGGAGCTGAGGCTCGGGCTTCTGTCGGAGCGCAGGGAGAGGACTGGGGTTGGCGGTGTGAACACAGCCTGCAGGGGGTTAGTGCGCCACGGCTAGCCGGGAGGGAGTCCTGGAAAAAGTCTGGACCTGCCGAAGAGGCAAGAGACCATTGTTTCCTGGTGCGCGAGGAGAGGGGATTCAGAGCGCTGCTTAAAGGAGCTCCAGAGACGGGCAAGGGCCACGGCGATTTGCACGGACCCCAGAAACGGGCATGAGACGCTAAGGCTGCTATTGCCGCCACCAAGAAGCCTGTGTGCGAGCACAGGTCACTCTCCACACCGCCCCTCCCGGGAGCCTGTGCACCCCGCCACCGCCAGGGCCCAGTGATCCAGGGACAACTTACCCGGGAGAACGCACAGCGCGCCTCAGGCTGGTGCAACGTCATGCCGGCCTCTGCCGCGCAGGCCCGCCCCTCAGGCCGTGCCCCTCCCCCCCGCCCCGCCTCAGTGAGCCAGAGCCCTGAATCAGCGGCTCCTTTAACCCCGTCCTGTGTGAGCGAAGAACAGACGCCCTCAGGTGACCTACACGCAGAGGCAGGGCCAAATCCAAAGCTGAACCCTGGGAGCTGTGAGAACAAAGAAGAGAAAGGGAAATCTCTCCCAGCAGCCTCAGGAGCAGTGGATGAAATCTCCACAATCAACTTGATGTACCCTGCATCTGTGGAATACCTGAAGAGACAACGAATCATCCCAAATTGAGGACGTGGACTTTGGAAGCAAGATATATTATATTTTCCCCGTTTCCTCTTTTTGTGAGTTTGTATGTGTATGCTTCTGTGTGAGATTTTGTCTGTATAGCTTTGCTTTCACCATTTGTCCCAGGGTTCTGTCCGTCCATTTTTTTTTTTTTTTTTTACTTTTTTTAAAAAAATAGTTTTCTTAATAATTTTTTTATTTTAATTATTTTATTTTATTTTATCTTACTTTATTTTATTTTATCCTGTTTCTTTCTTTCTTTCTACTTTTTCTCCCTTTTATTCTGAGCCATGTGGATGAAAGGCTCTTGGTGCTCCAGCCAGGAGTCAGTGCTGTGCCTCTGAGGTGGGAGAGCCAACTTCAGGACACTGGTCCACAAGAGACCTCCCAGCTCCATGTAATACCAAACGGTGAAAATCTCCCAGAGATCTCCATCTCAATGCCAAGACCCAGCTTCACTCAACCACCAGCAAGCTACAGTGCTGGACACCCTATGCCAAACAACTAGCAAGAGAGGAACACAGCCCTATCCATTAGCAGAGAGGCTGCCCAAAATCATAATAAGGCCACAGACACCCCAAAACACATCACCAGACGTGGACCTGCCCACCAGAAAGAAAAGATCCAGCCTCATCCACCAGAACACAGGCACTACCCCCTCCACCAGGAAGCCTACACAACCCACTGAACCAAGCTTAGCCACTGGGGGCAGACACCAAAAACAATGGGAACTACAAACCTGCAGCCTGCAAAAAGGAGACCCCAAACACAGTAAGATAAGCAAAATGAGAAGACAGAGAAACACACAGCAGATGAAGGAGCAAGATAAAAACCCACCAGACCGAACAAATGAAGAGGAAATAGGCAGTCTACCTGAAAAAGAATTCAGAATAATGATAGTAAAGATGATCCAAAATCCTGGAAATAGAACAGAGAAAATGCAAGAAACATTTAACAAGGACCTAGAAAAACTAAAGAGGAAACAAGCAGCGATGAACAACACAATAAATGAAATTAAAAATACTCTAGATGGGATCAATAGCAGAATAACGGAGGCAGAAGAACGGATAAGTGACCTGGAAGATAAAAGAGTGGAAATAGCTACTTCAGAGCAGAATAAAGAAAAAAGAAAGAAAATAACTGAGGACAGTCTCACAGACCTCTGGGACAACATTAAATGCACCAACATTCGAATTATAGGGGTCCCAGAAGAAGAAGAGAAAAAGAAAGGGACAGAGAAAATATTTGCAGAGATTATAGATGAAAACTTCCCTGATATGGGAAAGGAAATAATTAATCAAGTCCAGGAAGCACAGAAAGTCCCATATAGGATAAATCCAAGGAGAAACACGCCAAGACACATATTAATCAAACTATCAAAAATTAAATACAAAGAAAACATATTAAAAGCAGCAAGGGAAAAACAACAAATAACACACAAGGGAATCCCCATAAGGTTAACAGCTGATCTTTCAGCAGAAACTCTGCAAGCCAGGAGGGAGTGGCAGGACATATTTAAAGTGATGAAGGAGAAAAACCTACAACCAAGATTACTCTACCCAGCAAGGATCTCATTCAGATTTGAGGGAGAAATTAAAACCTTTACAGGCAAGCAAAAGCTGAGAGAGTTCATCACCACCAAACCAGCTTTACAACAAATGCTAAAGGAACTTCTCTAGGCAAGAAACACAAGAGAAGGAAAAGACCTACAATAACAAACCCAAAACAATTAAGAAAATGGGAATAGGAACACATATCGATAATTACCTTAAATGTAAATGGATTAAATGCTCCCACCAAAAGGCACAGACTGGCTGAATGGATACAAAAACAAGACCCATAAATATGCTGTCTACAAGAGACCCACTTCAGACCTAGGGACACATACAGACTGAAAGTGAGGGGATGGAAAAAGATATTCCATGCAAATGGAAATCAAAAGAAAGCTGGAGTAGCAATTCTCATATCAGACAAAATAGAATTTAACTAAACTCTATTACAGGAGACAAAGAAGGACACTACATAATGATCAAGGGATTGATCCAAGAAGAAGATATAACAATTGTAAATATTTATGCACCCAACATAGGAGCACCTCAATACATAAGGCAAATACTAACAGCCATAAAAGGGGAAATCAATAGTAACACAATCATAGTAGGGGACTTTAACACCCCACTTTCACCAATGGACAGATGATCCAAAATGAAAATAAATAAGGAAACACAGCTTTAAATGATACATTAAACAAGATGGGCTTAATTGATATTTATAGGACATTCCATCCAAAAACAACAGAATGCACATTTTTCTCAAGTGCTCATGGAACATTCTCCAGGATAGATCATATTTTGGGTCACAAATCAAGCCCTGGTAAATTTAAGAAAATTGAAATTGTATCGAGTACCTTTTCCGACCACAACGCTATGAGACAAGATATCAATTACAGGAAAAGATCTGTAAAAAATCCAAACACATGGAGGCTAAACAATACACTACTTAATAACCAAGTGATCACTGAAGAAATCAGAGAGGAAATCAAAAAATACCTAGAAACAAATAACAATGGAGACACGACGACCCAAAACCCATGGGATGCAGCAAAAGCAGTCCTAAGAGAGAAGTTTATAGCAATACAATTCTACAGGAAACATCTCCAATAAAGAAACAGGAAACATCTCCAATAAACAACCTAACCTTGCACCTAAAGCAATTAGAGAAAGAAGAACAAAAAAACCCCAAAGTTAGCAGAAGGAAAGAAATCATAAAGATCAGATCAGAAATAAATGAAAAAGAAAGGAAGGAAACGATAGCAAAGATCAATAAAACTAAAAGCTGGTTCTTTGAGAAGATAAACAAAATTGATAAACCATTAGCCAGACTCATCAAGAAAAAAAGGGAGAAGACCCAAATCAATAGAATTAGAAATGAAAAAGGAGAAGTAAAAACTTACACTGCAGAAATACAAAGGATCATGAGAGATTACTACAAGCAACTCTATGCCAATAAAATGGACAACCTGGAAGCAACAGACAAATTCTTAGAAATGCACAACCAGCCAGGATTGAACCAGGAAGAAATATAAAATATGAACAGACCAATCACAAGCACTGAAATAGAAACTGTGATTGTAAACCTTCCAACAAACAAAAGCCCAGGACCAGATGGCTTCACAGGCGAATTCTATCAAACATTTAGAGAAGAGCTAACACCTATCCTCAAACTCTTCCAAAATATAGCAGAGGAAGGAACACTCCCAAACTCATTCTACAAGACCACCATCACCCTGATACCAAAACCAGACAAAGATGTCACAAAGAAAGAAAACTACAGGCCAATATCACTGATGAACATAGATGCAAAAATCCTCAACAGAATACTAGCAAACAGAATCCAACAGCACATTAAAGGGATCATACACCATGATCAAGTGGGGTTTATTCCAGGAATGCAAGGATTCTTCAATATACGCAAATCAATCAACGTGATACACCATATTAACAAATTGAAGGAGAAAAACCATATGATCATCTCAATAGATGCAGAGGAAGCTTTCAACAAAATTCAACACCCATTTATGATAAAAACCCTGCAAAATGTAGGCATAGAGGGAACTTTCCTCAACATAATAAAGGCCATATATGACAAACCCACAGCCAACATCGTCCTCAATGGTGAAAAACTGAAAGCATTTCCACTAAGATCAGGAACAAGGAAAGGTTGCCCACTCTCACCACTCTTATTCAACATGGTTTTGGAAGTTTTAGCCAAAGCAATCAGCAAAGAAAAAGAAATAAAAGGAACCCAAATCGGAAAAGAAGAAGTAAAGCTGTCACTGTTTGCAGATGACATGATAGTCTACATAGAGAATCCTAAAGATGCTACCAGAAAACTACTAGAGCTAATCAATGAATTTGGTAAAGTAGCAGGATACAAAATTAATGCACAGAAATCTCTGGCATTCCTATACACTAAGGATGAAAAATCTGGAAGTGAAATTAAGAAAACACTCCCATTTACCATTGCAACAAAAAGAATAAAATATCTAGGAATAAACCTACCTAAGGAGACAAAAGACCTGTATGCAGAAAATTATAAGACACTGATGAAAGAAATTAAAGATGATACAAATAGATGGAGAGATATACCGTGTTCTTGGATTGGAAGAATCAGCATTGTGAAAATGACTATACTACCCAAAGCAATCTACAGATTCAATGCAATCCCTATTAAACTACCACTGGCATTTTTCACAGAACTAAAACAAAAAAATTCACAATTTGTATGGAAACACAAAAGACCCCAAATAGCCAAAGCAATCTTGAGAACGAAAAATGGAGTGGGAGGAATCAGGCTCCCTGACTTCAGACTATACTACAAAGCTACAGTAATCAAGACAGTATGGTACTGTCACAGAAACGGAAATATAGATCAACGGAACAGGATAGGAAGCTCGGAGATAAACCCACGCACATATGGTCACCTTATCTTTGATAAAAGAGGCAAGAATATACAGTGGAGGGCTTCCCTGGTGGCACAGTGGTTGAGAGTCCGCCTGCCGATGCAGGGGACATGGGTTCATGGCCTGGTCTGAGAAGATCCCACATGCTGCGGAGCGGCTGGGCCCTTGAGCCATGGCCACTGAGCCTGCACGTCCGGAGCCTGTGCTCCGCAACGGGAGAGGCCACAACAGTGAGAGGCCCACATACCGCAAAACAAAAGAATATACAGTGGAGAAAAGACAGCCTCTTAAATAAGTGGTGCTGGGAAAACTGGACAGGTGCATGTAAAAGTATGAAATTAGAACACTCCCTAACACCATACACAAAAATAAACTCAAAATGGATTAAAGACCTAACGGTAAGACCAGACACTATCAAACTCTTAGAGGAAAACATAGACAGAACACTCTACGACAGAAATCACAGCAAGATCCTTTTTGACCCACCTCCTAGAGAAATGGAAATAAAAACAAAAATAAACAAACGGGACCTAATGAAACTTAAAAGCTTTTGCACAGCAAAGGAAACCATAAACAAGACCAAAAGACAACCCTCAGAATGGGAGAAAATATTTGCAAATGAAGCAACTAACAAAGGATTAATCTCCAATATTTACAAGCAGCTCATGCAGCTCAATAACATACAAACAAACAAAAAACCCAATCCAAAAATGGGCAGAAGACCTAAATAGACATTTCTCCAAAGAAGATATACAGATTGCCAACAAATACATGAAAGAATGCTCAACATCATTAATCATTAGAGCAATGCAAATGAAAACTACAATGAGATATAATCTCACACTGGTCAGAATGGCCATCATCAAAAAATCTAGAAACAATAAATGCTGGAGAGGGTGTGGAGAAAAGGGAACACTCTTGCACTGTCAGTGGGAATGGAAATTGATACAGCCACTATGGAGAACAGTATGGAGGTTCCTTAAAAAACTAAAAATAGAACTACCATATGATCCAGCAATCCCACTACTGGGCATATACCCTGAGAAAACCATAATTCAAAAAGAGTCATGTACCAAAATGTTCATTGCAGCTCTATTTACAATAGCCAGGACATGGAAACAACCTAAGTGTCCATCATCAGATGAATGGATAAAGAAGATGTGGCACAAATATACAATGGAATATTACTCAGCCATAAAAAGAAATGAAATTGAGATATTTGTAGTGAGGTGGATGGACCTAGAGTCTGTCATACAGAGTGAAGTAAGTCAGAAAGAGAAAAACAAATACCGTATGCTAACACATATATATGGAATCTAAGAAAAAAAAAAAGTCATGAAGAACCTAGGGGTAAGAAGGGAATAAAGACACAGACCTACTAGACAATGGACTTGAGCATATGGGGAGGGAGAAGGGTAAGCTGTGACAAACTGAGTGGCATGGACATATATACACTACCAAACCTAAAATAGATAGCTAGTGGGAAGCAGCTGCATAGCCCAGGGAGATCAGCTCGGTGGTTTGTGACCACCTAGAGGCGTGGGATAGGGAGGGTGGGAGGGAGGGAGGGAGAGAGAAGAGGGAAGAGATATGGGAACATATGTATATGTATAACTGATTCACTTTGTTATAAAGCAGAAGCTAACACACCATTGTAAAGCAATTATACTCCAATAAAGATGTTAAAAAAAATTACAACTATTTACAGAACAACTATTGATTGGAACAACCTGAAGACTAGCAGAAAAGATCTTATGCAACTAAATATATAAAGATGGAATCACAACAAGATGGGTAGGAGGGGTGAGGATGGGGTATAGTCAACAGCCACATCCTTAGGTGGGCAACACACAAATCAGAGAATAATTACAATTTCAGAGCTTCTCCCCAAGGAGCAAGGGGTCTAAGGACCACATCAGGCACCCCTGCCCAGGGATCCTTCACTGGGGAGACAAGATCCAAGAATGTTTGGTTTTGAAGGCCAACAGGGCTTACTTTCAGGAGAGCCAGAGAACTGTGGGATACAGATACTCCACTCTTAAAGGGTACACACAAAATCTCACACTCCAGGACTCAAGGCAGAAGCAATAATTTGAAAGGAGCCTGTGTCAGATCCACCTGCTGATCTTAGATACCCTCTCTGAGAGGCCATGGGCAACTGGGACTTACCCTGAGAAAAAGGACTCTGACAGCAGCAATTTGGGGAAGTTCATTCTACCACGAAGATATGGATGCTAGTAAGCACCATTTTGGAATGTTCCTCCTGGTTATTAGCATCAAGGCCCAGACCCACCCACCAGTGGGCTGGCTGGCAATAGCCCCAGGACACCTAGAGACCCATAGCCAGCCTTTGGGACCCTACAGCTCCAGGAAACCCAGGACCCAACAGCTAGAGTTATCAGGACCTGGCTCTGCCCAATAGTAGGCCGGCAATAGCCCTGGGACCTAACCTCAACCACCAGTGGGCAAATACCAATACAAGGACCAACACAGTCCCACAGCCAGCTGTGTCAGGACCCTGCGCACCACAAGAAGGCTGACACCACCTCTAGGACATATTGGGCCCCTCACCTAGCCACCTGGAATCTAGCCCCACCCACCAGCAAACCAACACCAGCTCTAAAATACCCTATGTGCTGCAGCCAGCCATCTCAGAAACTAACCCTGCTCATCAGCAGGCTGTCACAACCCCATAACCACCAGGCCACAGTGCAGCCAACCAGCAGGCTGGCGCTAGCTCCAAGACAACAACCCCACAGCCAGCCACCCTGGGACATGGTTCCACCCATCAGTGGGCCAGCAACAGCACCATGACACCCCAGGCTGTGAAGCCAGCCATGCCAGGACCCAGACATAACCACCAGCATTTAGCAGTCTGCACACTAGGTAGAGCATGGCCACCAACCAGACTAGTGGCCAGACACACCTACCAGCATGCCTACAGTAGTCACCCCACCACAACAGAAGGGCTTAAGCAGCCAAAGTAGAGAGCACCCCAGAGCTCTGGTGACCAGAGAGGAGTGCACCGCAGGACCCCTTAGGATGTCTCCAACATGTGACCACTTTACCAAGATTGATATAAGGACATTATATAATAATAAAGGGACAAATCCAAGAAGATTCAGCAATTGTAAATAAGTATGCACCCAACATAGGAGCACCTGAATATATAAAGCAAATATTAACAAACATAAAGGGAGAAATTGACAGTAACACAATAATAGTCGGGGACTCTAACACCCCACTTACATCAACAGATAGATCATCCAGGCAGGATATCAATAAGGAAACACTGGACTTAAGTGACACATTAGAGCAGAAAAAATTAATAGAACATTAGTAGAACCGAAAAGAGCCATGCACATGGAACATCTTTTCAAGTGCACATGGAACATTCATTCTCCAGGAAAGAGCATATGCTAGGCTACAAAATAAGTCTCAGTAAATTTAAGAAGATTGGAATCCTATCAAACATATTTTCTAACCACAAATATATGATACTAGAATCAACTACAAGAAAAAAACTGCAAAAAAATACAAACATGTGGAAGCTAACCAATATGCTACTAACCAACTGGTGGGTCACTGAAGAAATCAAAAAGGAAATTTTAAAAACTTGGAAACAAAAATGGATAATACAACCATACAAAAACCTACGGAATGCAGGAAAAGCAGTTCTAGAGGGAAGTTTATAGTGATACAAGCCTACCTCAGCAAACAAGAAAAATCTCAAATAAACAACCTAACCTTACATATAAAGGAGCTAGAAAAAGAGTAACAAACAAAATTCAATATTAGTAGAAGGAGAGAAAAAATAAAGATCAGAACAGAAATAAATGAAATAGAGACTAATAAACAATATTAAAGAACAATGAAAATAAGAGCTGGTTCTTTGAAAAGATAAACAAAATTGATAAAACTTTAGCCAAAATCATTAAAAAAGAGATAAATATAAGTAAAATCAGAAATGAAAAAGGAGTTACAACACCACAAAAATACAAAGGATCATAAAGTGTTACTACAGTTATATGCTAATAAAACAGACAACCGGGCTTCCCTGGTGGCACAGTGGTTGAGAGTCCACCTGCCAATGCAGGGGACATGGGTTCGTGCCCCAGTCCGGGAAGATCCCACATGCCGCAGAGTGGCTAGGCCCATGAGCCATGGCCGCTAAGCCTGCGCGTCTGGAGCCTGGGCTCCTCAACGGGACAGGCCACAACAGTGAGAGGCCCGCATACAGCAAAAAAAAAAAACAAAAAACAGACAACCTATAAGAGATGGGTAAATTCCTAGAAATGTAGAATCTCTTAAGACTAAATCAGGAAGAAATAGAAAACAGACCAATTACCAGTAATGAAATTGAATTAATAATTTAAGAAACTCCCAATAATAAAAGTCCAAGACTACACAGGTGAATTCTACCAAACATTTAGAGAAGAGTTTACACCTATCGTTCTCAAACTATTCCAAAAAACTGAAGAGTAAGGAAAACCTCTGAACTCCTTCTATGAAACCAGCATCACCCTGATACCAAAACCAGACAAAGACCCCCCACACAAAAAGAAAATTACAGACCAAATCACGGATGAACTTTGATGCAAAAATCCTCAACAAAATATTAGCAAACCAGATTCAACAATACTTTGAAAGGATCATAAAACATGACCAAGTGGTTCATCCCAAGGTTGCAAGGATGGTTCAATATCTGCAAATCAATCATTGTGATACACCACATTAACAAACTGAAAAATAAAAATCATGTGATCATCTCAATAGATGCAGAAGAAGCTTTTGACAAAATCCAACATCCATTCATAATGAAAACTCCCAACAAAGTGGATATAAAGTGGGTATGTTTAATCCTCAACATAATAAAGTCCATATATAACACACCTACAGCCAACATCATACTCCATGGTGAAAAGCTGAGAGCGTTTCCTCTAAGATCAGGAACGTGACAAAAATGCCCATTCTCACTACCTTTATTCAACATAGTGTTGGAAGTACTAACAACAGCAATCAGGCAAGAAGAAGAATTAAAATGAATCCAAACTGGAAAGGAAGAAGTAAAACTGTCACTGTTTGCAGATGACATAATACTACATATAGAAAATCTTAAATATGCCACCAAAAAACTATTAGAACTAATAAACAAATTCAGTGTAGTTGTAAGATACAAAATTAATACACAGAAATCTGTTGTGTTTCTATAGACTAACAGCAGGCTATCAAAAAGAGAAATTAAGAAAACAACCCTATTTACAATTCCATCAAAAAAAGAATACCTCAGAATAAATCTAACCAAGAAAGTAAAAGATCTGTACTCAGGAAATTGTAAGACACTGATGAAAGAAACTGAAAACACACAAGCAAATGGAAAGATATACTGTGTTCATGGATTAGAATAATTAACATTGTTAAAATGACCATACTACCCAAGGTAAACTACAGATTTAATGCAATCCCTACTAAAATATCAATGCAATTTATCACATAACTAGAACAAATAATTCTAAAATTTGTATGGAAACAAAAAAGACCCCGAATAGCCAAAGCAATCTTGAGAAAGAATAATAAAGCTGAAGCTATCACACTCCCTGTTTTCAAACTGTATTATATAGCTACAGTAATTAAAACAGTATGGTACTTGCACAAAAACAGATACATAGATTGATGTAACAGAATAGAGGACAGAAATGAACAGACACTTGTACAGTGGGCTACTTGGTACAGGTACACACTGTCAAGGCATTAGAATAGCCAATTCTTGATTCAGTTATGAAAAGGAGGAGAGGGATTGCATATTTTTTAATCCCCCTTCTTGATGGATGATGATCAAAACAAGATTGCTCTCTACTCTTCCAAGATTTTCCTCTTGGTTTTGTCCTCTAATGGAAATACTCAGAGCACTGAAAGAAGAAGAGGGGAATCTGCAGGGTAGAAAGAAAGGGTGGGGTAGAATATGAGAGATCATGATAATGCAAATTCTGCATAATCTATTTCTGGATGGATATGAGTATTTGCCCAAATAATGGTTGGTTATTCAACAGGCAGAATATCCAAGTCCACTAGTGCAGTGTTAGGGAAGCATAATTTTTTTTAATGAAAAATGATCATAAGATTCAAATAACACTCTAGCCATAAGTGAGTTATGACTAGAGAGTTGATCAAAATGTAGTCTTTTCCAAAATTATTTTCTTGCTTTTAAAAATGGGAAATTGTTTACACTATTATTTTGCCTCCTACTTCACTCTAAAGTTTTTATTAGCTGTACACATTTGCTGTTTTCTTGGATATTTCCAACTTAATAGGAATGTTTCTGTCCTTCCATGTGAGCCCAAAGTGCCAGAGTTCTGGGCTTTGTAAATTGTGAATGAGAACTTGATGTCACATTTCTGAAAGACCAGGATAATACATTGCTTTTTTTTTTCTTTAACGTCTCATATATCATATTATATTCAGGTTCTCTTGGCAATTTCTAGATCTTGATATTATAAAGACACTGTGCATCTAAGACTCTTCCATTATAAAATGAACATTTGGCTCATATGCTATAAATGAAGAGAAATGAAGGAAGTCTGGAAAATAAGGTACATTTATAAGAAAATGTATACAAACCGTCATCAATGAAGCAATTTAACCTTCTATGCTAAAGCACCTTGACAAAAACGCTCTACCTAATAATGTCATGAATACACACTTTTCAGGTTATTGGTACTGTCATATGTGTGAAAGCACATGAAATTAGGGAAGTAATATAGACTAGTCATTAAGGAAAAGGACCAGGAGATGGAAAGACTTGTTCATTTACCAATCATGATCTTGGACAAACTACTTAATCTCTCCGGGCCCATCTGTCAAATGGAAGAATAAAGCTACACAATTCATTATGAAGATTAAATTAAAACAATACATATAAAGAGCTTAGTATGGTGCCTTTGCATAAGAAAAATTAATATATGGTTATTATTTTTTAATGGAGAAGTTGAAAATGAGACTTTACACATATTAAACCAACTGTGTCTTTTAGGGCAAATTTTAAAGCAAGCTGCCTAGGTTAGGACAAAACTAATAGGCATTAAGAATGATCCAGACCCCCCAAAAATTTTTTTCAAATGAAAAAGCTAGAGGACTTAAAACCACAATTCAGGACTTCCCTGGTGGCGCAGTGGTTAAGAATCCGCCTGCCAATGTAAGGGACACGGGTTCGAGCCCTGGTCCAGGAAGATCTCACATGCGCAGAGCAACTAAGCCCATGCACCACAACTACTGAGCCTGCACTATAGAGCCTGCAAGTCGCAACTACTGAGCCCACATGCCACAACTGCTGAAGCCTGCACGCCTAGAGCCCATGTTCCACATGAGAGAAACCACCACAGTGAGAAACCTGCGCACTGCAACTAAGAGTAGCCCCCGCTCACCACAACTAGAGAAACCAAACCCTGTGCTCAGCAACAAAGACCCAACCCAGCCAAAAATAAGTAATAAATAAATTAATTGTTTTAAAAATCACATGTACACAGTAATTATTTTTAAAAAAAGAAAACATACAATTCAGTGGTCTTTTCCCCATTCCCCCATTCTCATCTGTTGATCACGTTCCTTTTGGTTGCTCTTCCCTTGGCTTCCAGTGAGAGACTGTTCTCTGGGTCTCCTCACACACATCATCATTTCTCTCTTCTTTCGTACTTCAGTTCCTGGAATGTAGGTCTTTATGATCCAAGTTTCATTGCATTTTCACTTCTTTTTCTCAACTGTCTTCCCCTTGAGCAATGCATTCAATCCGCTATCCTTAGTCAACACTTCTATGAAGATGATCTCCAAATCTGAAATACAAGTCATGTTCTCTCTCCCAAGTTTCAGTTCTGTATTTCCAGCTGCCTCCTAGAGGGCTCCACCTGTCCCATCTTTACCTCCTATTCAGTATATTTGCCCCATTTCCACCCAACTAGATCCTCCTCTCGACTTCTCTGCTCCCACTAATAGTGTGGTCATCTTTCCATGCATCAAGATTTACAATTTTGGCATCACCTCTCACTCTTTTTTCTCTTATCCTCCATAATACTTAAGTTTTAGCTAAATTCTATAAATTCTACTCCTGTGATATCTTTTAGAATAATTTTCTCATCTCAGCCCTCTCTCTCTCTCTTAATTTAGTCCTTATCATTTATTGTCTATGATATTGGAAAGGTCTCCTATAAGTTTTTCTGCTCTCAGAATCTCCCCCAATCCTAATCCATTTTACAGTATACTCTTCTTTTTTTTTTTAATATTCATTTATTTATTTTTAGCTGTGTTGGGTCTTCATTTCTGTGTGAGGGCTTTCTCTAGTTGCAGCGAGCGGGGGCCACTCTTCATCGCGGTGCACGGGCCTCTCACTATCACATCCTCTCTTGCTGTGGAGCACAGGCTCCAGACGCGCAGGCTCAGTAGTTGTGGCTCACAGGTCTAGTTGCTCTGCGGCATGTGGGATCCTCCCAGACCAGGGCTCGAACCCGTGTCCCCTGCATCGGCAGGCAGATTCTCAACCACTGCGCCACCAGGGAAGCCCCTACAGTATACTCTTCTTAATCACAATTCTCATTAAATGACTTACCTGTTCAGAAACCCTCAGTGATTCTCCATTACCTAAACAGTCCCTTTTCCCTGGCATTCTCAGGTCCCTATGATATGGCCCATATCCTGTGTTTCCAACATTGGTTCCCACCCGCTCTTCTTAATGACTCCTTTACTCCAGCCCATTTGAATCACTTGCTCCTTCTGATACACATTGAAATTGCATCATCTCTATTTGTTCATGCTTTCTCTCTCCTAGAATACTTTCCCCTGTCTCTAATGAGATCCTCACTTCCACCACACATGCAAGTAATTTCTCACCTCCTCTGAATTTCCCAAACCATCCATAATATTTTTGCAATATGTTTTATTTTATACTTTCTAATCTAATCATCTGGGTACATGTCCTATCTTCCAAATGAACTGCAAGTGAACAAGGCCAGGATCTATAAAGGATGCAATTTTTGTATCCACTACTATATCCAGCACAGGGTTTTACATATACTATATCATCAAATTGTCAAAATAGTTATGAAATGCACTTCTTGGCTTTGATCCTGTAAACATAAATTTAATTGCCAGTTTAGGATCTTATTCACCTAGATGAATACATAGCACCATTGAAGTATTATGTGGTCTTTGTAAAGTCTACTGGAAATTCTTTAAAAATAAGTAGAGAGATATTGCCACAAAAATGCAGTCAACAAAGCCAGTGGACACCAGCACAAACTCATTTGCAGGATAGCATAAAAATCAAAGGAATACCACAATCATCTCTGCAAAAAATCTCTTTCTTCACAGCTCTCAGCTCTAGATGAAGCTTTATTAATGGGTAGCATGGGCAGAAAGAGTTTGACAAATCCCTCCAAAACTTGTTGATTTAAGTTTTCTGTGATGCTGTTACGATCTAGTATCCTTAATTAAATTTATGTGCTATGTGTTAAATCATTTTCATTTCTGTTTAACCTCCTGTTTAAGGAGGTTTTGTTCCACTATCACATCAAAATCTAGCTGGATCGCAAAGCAGAGTATAAAGAAGGTTGTCCTTTCTCGGCCTTTCCAATTGCACTTGTAGAATCAGAGTCTGAAGTCTATTTAAGTACTCCCAAATGAGGAAGTTAAAACGCAGTCCTTCCTAAGCATCTCCCCATGCCTGCAGAGCTGAACTCCCAGTTCCCGTGTTCTGATAAATTACCTTACAAATTAGTCCAATCATCTTATCATCATATTTGCAGGTTTTATTCCTTCTTTGGAACTTACAGAGATTAAAAAAAAATTTTAGTTTCTTCCAACATAGCTTCCAAATTTACTGCTCCTCTTTCCTTCACATCTGACTCTAAATCAAGCCAAAGGCAGAGTACTCCCTCCCTGGTGATGTCCTCCCTATCATCCATCACGCCTCACTGATGCAATCCAATGCCATAAACTGTCTTCAGGGAGCATGGGTGGCCAACAGATGTGAGCCCATGAGTGAATGGAAGAATTGTGTAAGACTGCGTCTAGTGTAAGGAACGTGCAAGGGCATATTTGCCAGATCTCCTGGATGCTTTATGGGGATGGTTTTAGTCTCCCCTTAAGGAAAAAAGAATTCTAATTCTGTTTTCATCCCTCCTTTCCACATTTATTTTGAGGGTTTTCTTTTTTTCACATAAGTTAAATTTACATGTCCTTTTTAAGATCACGGTTAAAGATTCCCCCCAAAAGATCTGATCTATACTAGGGAGAGAAATGAGAAATTACCCAGATAACTTGACTGACCTCTCTTCTCCCAATTGCCCTTAGCAGAAAACTAAGTCAGAGTCAAATAAACTTTTGTTTAATTTGTCGTTGAAGCAATTAAATTTCCATTTTAACTTTCCCAATAAAAATTTCGCTTTCCAATTTTATATTTCAATAATGAAAATTAAATGTAACTTATAAAGGTTATTTTATAATATAAGGTTATATTTGCAAATTTGGTTTGTGTTAATTTCATTATTATGTGGGTTTTCTTATTAAACACTGTTATGTGCAGCTGGGAACCCTATCATAGCCATATTTCACCTTTATGAAACAAAATGGTTATATACTCTATGCAGGCTTTCAAAATGTGATCCAATGCATGTGATCTCTATTTGTTTTGCAGGTTTTTGTCACACTGAACCTCACCCTTGGAAATAAGGAATGGGTTTGCTTTTGTTATATTTATTAAAGCAGTCCTTTCTCTATTAGCTGTTGGAAGTTGTGGGCCAATTTGCATAAGAAGCCAATGATTTTCTGGAACAGAAAGGACCACAGTACTTTTCCCTGCCCCCAATTTCCTCTCCATAAAAGTCAAGGTAGATTTGGGTGGCCTCAAGAAGCACTGAAGAACAAGACTGGAATGGGGTTAGAACAAGAGTGGAGAGCAAAGGGACAGTGATGGAGGCCAGGGACGAATCAGGTGCTATATGCATATCTGTGTCTCAAGGTGCGGCAGCTATGAAAATGAAACTGGTGGACCGTCACCTACAGGAGCATCATCAACTGAGGCCCCAGTGGCCGCACTCTAAAAACCATCCCTGCATTTGTGCCAAGGCCACACCTCCCATGGATGACCTTCTGCCAATGACCTGTTTGGGGGAGATATGGGACTCATTTTTTGGCTGGCTTTGACTTAAGAACTCCCCAAAGACCTTGCCAAATCTTCCTTATACCACACAGCAGTCTAGGAGGCAGGCACCCAACCTGCTCTCCCTCACTCACTCACTTGGGATCAGACTAGCATCTACCATCTCTCTCCTTTCATACAGGCACTTCCCCTCCCCAATAAAATTCTTGTATGTTTAATTCCATCTTGGCATCTACTTCTTGAGGGACACAGACTAACATACAAGGTACAAGCCTGAACCTGTCTGGACCTACACTTCATGGAGCCACTGTGTCCCAAGAACTATTAGATTAAACCTTATAAAATTGCCAATAGCCAACCATTTGTGACCTATAAAAATGACAGTCTTGGGGGCTTCCCTGGTGGTGCAGTGGTTGGGAGTCCGCCTGCCGATGCAGGGGACACGGGTTCGTGCCCCGGTCTGGGAGGATCCCACATGCCGTGGAGCGGCTGGCCCCATGAGCCATGTCCACTGAGCCTGCGCGTCCGGAGCCTGTGCTCTGCAACGGGAGAGGCCAAAACGGTGAGAGGCCAGTGTACAGCAAAAAAAAAAATGACAGTCTTATACAGTCCAACCTAACAGCAGTACAGAATGTTGACAGAGCCGAAACACTGGAGGCTTAGTCTTCCAAGGCATAGCGTTTCCTTGAGCTTGAAATAGGACTCTGCACTCCCATTCTTGGGAGGGCTGGAGCTGGGGGATTGAGCCCAATCCCTGAGCTCAGGACAACTTTGCGTCTTCCTGTGACCCATGTTTCCCTCAGGAGACAGTGTGGCTACTCCTGATCAGTCTTACCCACTGGCCTGTTTCCTTTGGGGCCCAGCTCTCCATCATTGCTCACCTGTAAGATGATGAGCATCAAAATGTTTCCTGATTCTTCTCCCTGGTGCAGCCTGTGGAAATGCCTTGGCTCAGGAATTGATAGAACTTTGACCCTGAAGGCACCAGTCAATTTGTGAGGAACTCTTTTAAATCAGAGGTGCCTTAGAAATTGGGCAAGTCTGCCTTTCCAGGGTAGGCAGGACACCATTCCAGAACACAGGGAGCCCTCCCCCATCTTGTGTTTCCAGCACAGCCTACTAAGGAGGCTTCTACTCAGGAGCAGGCCCTCTAAGAGAGTCAGCCTACTGATTTAGGACCGAATCAGAGACCTTTCTTCTGTTCCTCAGACCACTGAAATAGAGATAGGGACCCATAGACATATAAAAGAGGAATAATGGGATCTTGGAGGGATGTCTTCCTCCTATTGGCAATGGTAGAAGACCACTCTGGCCTAATTAGGACATGCAATTTGCCCCTCAAATTCAATACCCCATCTATACACAGTAAAAGTGTAAATGACAAAAATTTACCTTCAATGGAAAAACTGGGTTTTTTGTTTGTTTGTTTGTTTTGCCTGTGTTGGGTCTTCGTTGCTACACGGGCTTTCTCTAGTTGCAGCGAGTGACAGCTACTCTTCGTTGCAGTGCGCGGGCTTCTCATTGCGGTGGCTTCTCTTGTTGCGGAGCACAGATGCTAGGCATGCTGGCTTCAGTAGTTGTGGCATGTGGGCTCAGTAGTTGCGGCTCATGAGCTTAGTTGCTCCGTG
Source organism: Monodon monoceros (assembly GCF_005190385.1). NCBI lineage: Eukaryota > Metazoa > Chordata > Mammalia > Artiodactyla > Monodontidae > Monodon > Monodon monoceros. The sequence goes on along the minus strand of NW_021703771.1, from coordinate 10,065,053 downwards.
GCATGTGGAATCTTCCTGGACCAGGGCTCCAACCCGTGTCCCCTGCATTGGCAGGCAGATTCTTAACCACTGAGCCACCAGGGAAGCCTGAAAAAACTGTTTTCACGATGATTAAACCTAACTCAAATTGTAATTTAAACTAGGAAGACTTCTGAAAAATCTTTATTTTTCTCTAAAACTAATTAACAAGATAACTTTTATTCTCAAATACAAGAAGCCTTGCTTTTTCCCCTAATGATTTCCTTTTTCTTATTAAAGAAAAGCAATTAACTTTGCATGCAATTAATTCGAAAGCTTTAACATGAAAAATAGTATCCACTTATTGAGTGCTAACAGTATGCAAATATAAAGTTAGGAGCTGTAGAGTACTTAAGTTCTGCCCCTTCCATTAACCCAAAGCTATGGGGTGGATAGAGTAAAATCAGGAACTTTCGTATACCATATTGTTTCCATGCAATTTTAAAAGTTGTATTTCACTTTACATAACCATTTCTCTAACTTATCATAAATATTTCATCAACATGATTTTTAACATCACACAACTTTCCATTGTATAGACATTATAATATGTTTAATTCTTCCTTGTTTTTGGACACTTAGATTGTTTTACACTTTTTGCCTCAAACATATGAGTGTGTGTGTAAGGGTGTGTGTTTAGATTTATTCTTAAGAGTAGAGTTGGGCCTCCCTGGTGGCGCAGTGGTTGAGAGTCCGCCTGCCAATGCAGGGGACACGGGTTCGTGCCCCGGTCCAGGAAGATCCCACATGCCGCGGAGCAGCTGGGCCCGTGAGCCATGGCCACTGAGCCTGCGTGTCCGGAGCCTGTGCCCCGCAACAGTAGAGGCCACAACAGTGAGAGGCCCGTGTACCGCAAAAAAAAAAAAAAAAAAAAGAGTAGAGTTACTGGGTTTAAAGATTATTACCTTTTTACTTTGCATCTTCAAATTTATTTTACTTTTCTATCAGCAGTACATGAACATTTCTATTGGAGACCTTGAATAATACTGAAGAAAGATATGGAAGATCATAGGATATTCTTAGCTTAAATATCTTTTCTGATATGAAATGGAAAATGGTTATCACATTCAAATTTGCATTCCCATACTAATAATAGTTAACATTTTTCACCAAGTTTATTAAAGAGTCTGTATCTTTAGTCTTTAGTCTAATGTCAGAGTTCTTATTTTCAAACCCGCAAAAGTCATCTCTGTAATCTTCCTGAAAATTCTCTTCAGTTATTTAGATGGACAGATTTTAAATAGGGCTTTTAACCATTCCTTATATTATGCAATTCATTTGCCTCAGCATAAGTGCTGTAGTGGATTTTTCACTAATATATGAACAGGTATATTTATAGAGCTCTGTGTGTGTGTGCACATTTATCATCAATGAACATCAACAAGCTAATCTTCGACCTCTGAAATTATTGGAATAAGTAACATATCACAGTTATAAGCTAATACATGACTAAATTCATTTCCTTTCTCAAATTACTATTATTCTTGTTACTTCTTACATTTTCCAATTTGCCCTAAGAGTTTCTTATGTAATTATGGCCAACTATATGGTAAAAAATCCCCAATATTAAGAGTTAATAGACCATTTGATTCAAGTTGGTTTCTTAATATTTTCTCCATAATGCTACATGTCTCAGCATAGAGAATTTGATACAGCATTTTTTTTTAGATTAACTAACCCAATTCATTCTCTCCAGATCATGGATTGGAAGTTGGATGGAAAAGTATAAATTAGTGTGGAAAAATAATTTTGCCAAATTTCATTTCCAATCATTCTCCATCAAAACTTTATCCTTTTGCTATTTCAATATATTTATGTGCCATTTTTTCAAGTTGTTAAAAATTTATTTATTTTAAAGGCTCAATGGGCTTCCTGGTTGCCAAATCGCTTTTTTTTTTATTTTGATGATATGAACTAAAATGAATTAATAACACATGGAATCAATGTTCTCTAAAATATATGTTTGGTTTTTTTTAAGTTTGGAGGAAGGGGGTGAGAAGAGGTGCTTGGCAGAATGTTTGGGTTTTAGTAAATCCAGAATTTTTGAAAAATTGTTCCAGATGTTTGCTGAACCCACTGGTGCCCCAAAGTTTCACCCAAACCTGCCATAAATAAAGATAATTATAAACAGCAAAAACTGACATTAAGGCAGCATGTAATGGTTGCCATAGGAACAAGAATTAACTCTAAACTGAATTCACCACAGTTAATAGTGGATATGGATGTGTTGTAAATACTATGGAGAAAAGTATAGTTTTACAGTGTGACTTCCTAAAGGAAATAGAAAAATAAAAACAGAAGTAGTTCATACATGAAAATCTGATGGCATCCTGGCCTTTCATCCTGGCATTCAGAAGCGCTCATTATCTTGCCCAATGGTTCTTAAGGCAGAATAATAAATCTCCCATCAAGGATGTTTGGAAACTTGTGGGACATTTTTGGTTGTCACAATGACTGGGAAGAGCTATTGGCATTTATTACCCAGCTGCCAAAAGGATGATTAATATCCTGCAAGTCCCATAAAACAAAGGACTGTTCACACAACTAACCGTGGTGTCTTATCAGCTCCCACAAATCACAGTCATCTTGCCTTTCTGTTTTTCTCATACCGTTTCTTCACTTGTAATTCTTTACCTGTCTTCTTGAGTCATCCACATTTGCGATTTTCTTCCAGAAAGATTCTTGTCTACCTCAGGTCTTTCCTCAAAGACCAACCTCCATAGCGAATCTTTATCTTCCCTTCAAGTCTTTTGATAGCCTCATTATTTCATATTTATTTCCCTGATTACATCTACTACAGGGTAGTTTGTGTAAACAGAGCAGATTAATTAACCACTGCTGCTCTTTTTTTATCAAGATGTTTGTGGTCTTGTAGACTCAGCCATAATTGAACTTCCTCACTTGGCTTTATTGAGAGAATTTTGTCATATGTGTGTACATTCATGTGGATATAAATATAGGTATAGACATATGTATTACATGTGTTTCTATAAACACACAAAACACTGTCTTCTCATTTAAGGATGACACTGTTTGGGTCTTTTGACTGAAAGATTGGGTGAGAATTTGACCTATTGGTTCTACTCCTTAGATAATCCCTCACCTCTGATTCTGGTAGCTTCACCTCCTACTATGTGCATTTAGAAGCACAAAGAAGTACTGCTTACTATACTAAGGAATAGCACTAAGGAATCATTAGAGGCTTAAAGTGCAGCCAGGAAGAGTCAACTTGGGAAAATATAATCTTATACTTCTGGGAGGAAGTAATTTCCTCAGACATTTCCTGGAAGATATAAACTATACATCTGGACTGCGGCAATGCCTCAGGATGACTAAGGAGAGTTTCATCTTTCAAGCCAGTAAGAACGGTATTCTGTGCTTCAGAATAGCCCTTCTCTGGCTTCATGTAAAAAGAGTTAGGGGCTCAGATGCAAAATGAATAGCTTCTACTTTAATTTAGGGTTGGTATCACTTTGGTAATGTTTAATACAAGCAGGCTTTATCTTATGAACTTCTGAACGCCCTGTCGCCATCACTGGAGGCTTCCTGCCCCTCTGGATGCCTGCCAAATTGTCCCTTGGCCATTGCAGTGCTTGTCACCCAAAAAAGCCCACCCAGTCCCTTGTAGCTTCAACCCACCTGTAGCCCTATAACAGGCACAGGATTAAAAGCTCAAAAGATTCAAAGTTTAATCTTACTATGTAAAGGGGAGGAAGTATACACTCTGTAGACAAAAAGAAGTTTGACCGCTAACACTCTACATCCTCTGTGTGAAATAATCAATTATGAAAACTGCTTAGCAATACAACAATATTTTGTTAACCCAAATACCAAAGATAATACTATTGTCCTTTTCTGACTATGAAAGCAACACATTCATTTTTTAAATGAGAAATGCATAAAGATAACAAAATAATTAGAAAATTATCTCTAATTCTACCACATAGAAATCACCAGTTAATACTTCGGTGAACATCTGTGCAGATTTTATATTTGTATATATACACGTACCTGTTCTAAGTGGGATTATAAAGCATAAATACTGTCTTTAATATTGTTACTTAATATATCACAGGCATGTTTCCATGCCAAACACAAATAAAGAATATGTCACTATATTACCATTTTTAAAGCTACTTAGAATCCACTGCATGAACACACATGATTGATAAATTGCCCTATTGTCCGACTTGTAGATTGTTCTCTGTATTTCACTATTACAGGCAACATTGTGATTAACATAATTACGTATACATTTTGGAAAATTTTGATCATTTATTCACAAGGGTTAAATTCTAGGAGTGGAATTACTGAATCTTCTTAGAGTAGAAAAATAATTTTAATTTACATTGCTAAATTTTCCTCTTCCCCGAAATACCATACCAATTTACTCTCCAACCTGAAACACCTTAAATTCTGGGTTTAAAGCAATTAATTTACATTCTTTTGGAATATAACCCACTCCCGATTTTGAAGCTGCCCGTGTAAATTGGTGTTTAAAATTGTGGTGTTTAAACTGTGTTCTGATTTATTCTCTCAGGGATCAAGGACCCAGAGGAGGAAGAGGCTGGTGTTGGGGGCAGGGGGTTCACTTTTCCTTTTTTAAGATTTAAACTAAAAAGAAGCTTCAGTTTTTATGGATTTGTACAAGATCGCTTCTGGGCAAGATTTAATAAAAGAGCTCAGGAAACATTGGTTAAAAATATCTTTTCTCACAGTGCCAAGGAGAAAAAGTAGTTCTATATCACTATCTGACAAGTAGCTCTCAAAAGAATAACACTTTACCATGATTTTAGGGCAAAAGAAAAATTGCTCTAAAATTGTCTGTCTGTACATATGATCTGTCAGTCTTTATTAGGCTGCCATTTTTAGAGGTAGTTGGAAACATTTAACTAAAGACAAAATCAAAAATTTAATCCACAATTAAATTGAATAAGGATATTAAGCCAAAAAAACAACAACAACAACAACCCTGGGTTGATACACTAAGCAAATGAGATTGTTTTAGTATTTTATCAGTGCTCCTTAATAGTTTTGATAATATTAACAAGATAAAGGGGAAATGTGACATTCAATTGTTTCATTGCAAAGACATGAAAAATTGTATCATGGTGAAGCATTTTAAAGTATAAGCTTAAAAAAAACTTCCCTGGTGGCGCAGTGGTTGAGAGTCCGCCTGCCGATGCAGGGGACACGGGTTCGTGCCCCGGTCCGGGAAGATCCCACATGCTGCGGAGCGGCTGGGCCCGTGAGCCATGGCCGCTGAGCCTGCGCGTCCGGAGCCTGTGCTACGCAACGGGAGAGGCCGCAACAGTGAGAGGCCTGTGTACCGCAAAAAAAAAAAAAAAAAAAAAAAGTTAAAAAAAACAGTACGAGTTTTCACAGAGATCAAGTCAACAGCAAGACAATGAGAGAAGGATAAGCTTGCTTTCTCGGTACAGGAGTAGGGACGAGAAGGCTGAGTGTCAAGGGCCCTGAGACAACAGAGAGATCAGGATAAGCAAGTAGAACTAAGCACACAGGAACCCAGGCCGCAGGACATGAGGTCATACCTCAAGATCTAATAGCAAACCAGAGGCTCAGAGCATCTGATGCAACACCAGGAGCTGAGAGAGAAAAATCTCACCACCACTCAATCTTACGTTTGCACAAGAGGCCAGTGGGGGACAGTCTCAGGAAGACCGGAGTGGGCGTTCTGGGGCTGGGGAGAACCATCTTTTTAAGGACCATGACAAACACTGCTTGCTGTTCAAGCTCTATTTAACGTTTAGGGCCATGAGGAATTTGTTTGGAAAAGGGAAGAAAGAAAGTAGCCCCACTGTTGGAAAAGGGGGTACAAAACAAACAGTTCTGTGGATCTGGACTGTGAAAATAGCACTAGAAATGAAATTTTATTTGGTTTCAACAATGGAACATTCAACATAGCATAAGACATAATGTGATCATGTAACGTAACATACCACAACATAGAACCAAAATTCCTATGTTTGCCAAATTGAGACTCTCATTTAGTAAAACTATTCAAAATTCAACAGGGAAGAAATCATTAGCCCCTACACAAATCGGGCCCCTCATTCTGGCAATCCCTTACCCTCTCTGGATCTTAACTTTCTCATCTATAAAACTAGGCAGTTGGACGTCTAAGGAATCTTCCAACTCCATGATTGTCTAATGCAGTAATTCTTAGAATTATTCAAATAAATTAAAATTAGAAACCGTTTTTCCTCACAGAATGACTTTAAGTCCCATGAAAGGAAACGTGTTTCCCCTATAGCTTCTGGAACTAGAATTTGTCCCAACTCCTTCCTCCAACTTCAGACTCAGCTACCAGCAGCTGCCAAACCTGCAGAAAGTGGCCCCGTTCCAAGGGGCTCTTTTCCTTCTAGCCCAGGGGTAAGAATATGCAAGAGCATCTGGAAAGTCTCGTTAATGTTGCAGTCACTTCCCAGGGTGCTAATGATAGCAACAGAATGAGCGTCCAGGGAATTTCCCCTGTCACATCCTGGGCTTCACCTACTCTGATGGTGTGACTGGGAAATGTTTGCTTCAGGGTTTAAGTGGCAGGTGACAGGTGGTGATGCTGTTTACCACACGTACATTTTTCAACAGCCAAAAAAAATTTTTTCAGTGTTTAAGCCTAACGTAGGCAGAAATGTTCAACACTAGTACTTCCTTTAAGAAATCAGCACATTTTTGGTCGGCAGTCAAATTGTAAGCGTGCCACCCAGTCTGCAAGCATTTGCTTGGTGCCATGTAACATGTAGTCAAGCCAGTCTCTTATAATCTTTGTGTAGACTACTGAAGAGTTCCATTTTGGTGAAAATTGATAGTCATTGACTTCAAAATTATTCAGTCATTGTGTAGTTAAAGAAATCCAAAAGCAAGACATTGGTGTGTTTGAGAAATACATTTTACTGGTTTGGAAAGAAGTTAGATCAACACTGCCCCAAAAGTGATTTAAAGGGACTTTAAATCTACCCAGGAAAATGAAGGCGAGGCCTTGGTTAGATCCAGAAAGTGCTTCCTAGTGACTTTCTCATTATTTCTGCAAAGCTGGCTGTTAACATATAAAATCATTTCTCAGCAAAGTTAGGAAGTAGGTGACATTTATATTAAAATGCCTTTCTCTATCCTCTTTCACTGGGTTCCTTTTGCTTTCTTATCCAGACTCCACCCATGACGTATCTTATGTCCTCTCATTTGTATAAAACAAAAGAAAGAATTTTATCAACTCATTAACAGAGAGGTAGAAATGACAAATGAGATGCAAGTGTTTCTCTCTCTGCTTCTTGTCTCTCAGTAGAAACAAAACCATAACCAAAGGGATACAGATGGTAGAATGGTAGCCATCAGCCAATCAAAAACAGAGATCCGGGGAGAAGTGGACACTCTCAAGAGTCTACAAATGATAATCATGTAAGTAATAGCCTACCTCTCTTAAGTATAAAATGCTCTTGCTTACTGCCTCAATAATGTTTTCTTTTCACCACCGTACTAGAAATACAGGTGATAGTGATGGAACTAACTTTGAAGCCTAAAAGTAATGGGAGAAAATATTTGCAAATGATATGACTGATAAGGGGTTAATGTACAAAATATCTAAACAATTTATACAATTTAACATCAAAAAATAAACAACCCAATTAAAAATGGCAGAAGACCTAATAGACATGTTTCCAAAGAAGACATAGAGATGGCCAACAGGCACATGAAAAGATGCTCAACAACCTTAATCATCAGAGAAATACAAATTAAAACCACAAAGAGATACCACCTCACACTGGTCAGAATGGCCATCATCAAAAAACACAAATAACAAATGCTGGAGAGGGTGTGGAGAAAAGGGAACCCTCTTGCACTGTTGGTGAGAGTGTAAATTGATACAGCCACTATGGAGAACAGTATGGAGGTTCCTTAAAAAACTAAAAATAGAACTACCATATGATCCAGCAATCCCACTCGTGGGTATATGTCCAAAAAAAAAGAAAACACTAATTTGAAAACATACATGCACCCAGTGTTCATAGCAGCATTATTTACAATTGCCAAGATGTGGAAGCAGCCTAAGTGTCTAACAGATGGATAAAGAAGATGTGAGATAGATAGATAGATAGATGATAGATAGATAGATATAATGGAATACTACTCAGCCATAAAAAAGAATAAAATTTTGCCATTTGCAACAATATGGATGGACTTGCAGGGTATTATTCTTAGTGAGATAAGTCAGACAGAGAAAGACAAATACTGTATGAGGTCACTTATATGTGGAATCTAAAAAATACAGCAAAGTAGTGTTAAAAAACTCTCACAAAGTATGAGCAAAAACTACAAGTGAACAGAGGCTGGGTGCTCCTTAGTAGGAAGTGTAGAGCCCACCTAGCCTGTGCTGGCTCAGAGACAGCAGTCCTCCACGTTCCCCGCATCCAGTGAGACACGTTGCGCACCGACGGAGCGGATATGGGCAGTGATGGTGGCCAGGCTCGGACTGGGGCTGCTGCTTCTGGCACTGCTCTTACCTACTCAGATTTATTCAAATCAAACAAATGCTGTAACACCTTCAAGTAACTCCTCCCAGCATACCTCAGCTGCCCCCAATCCAGCAAATGCACCAAGGCAAGTGACAGTGCTCTGCAGTCAACAGCCAATCTCTTGGTGACCTCGGTCTCCATTCCACATCTCTACTGTTAAGAGACTCAGGCCAGGAAACATCTATACTTCCCCATCCTGTAAACCCAAATCAGATGGCATCCAGACATCCAGTGTGACAAGGGAAAAAAAACAGGTCTTCATTGAACGAATCTGCTAGTTCCACACCTTATTTTAGGGACAGAAACTGTTGAGGATCCCAAATTTGATTGGTTTGAAGAGCATGTGAAGGGTTTGACTAGATGATGAATGCCAATATTAAATCTGCTGGAGTTTCTTTTACAAGATGGAGAGACAACAACCAAAATTAGTTAAGAGATGATTTCCTTAAATGTGGCTTAAGAAGTAGGGACACATAAAACTCTACTTTGAAAGTGAGAATAGATTTTATCTTACTTAGAGATAAAGAATGGGATGTGGAACAGAGGTTCAGTTTTCATTTGGTTCATTAAATTTATAAGGCCGTAAAACAATGAGGTTAAAACAGAAAGCTTCTGTGATTCTATTTATATGTACATTAGAAGGAACTTCCAGGTGTTACCGTAAATCCTCAATGTGTTGCTTCAGCAGTACTAATTTAATGCTGATGTACTCTAGAGAAAATTTTATGTTAAGCTATCATTGTTCTCTTGGGAACTGAACTCTTTCCCTTGGGGGTTGGGTTTGATGTCGCATTTGAATTTTCATATAGTCATTGATATGTACCAGGGCAATGATGGATTGGAATCTACCCCAAGTCCAAGCATAATGAGTACATTTTGCTTATATACTTATCAACTATTCTTATTCAAAAAGAGCACTAGGTTCATTTAGCTAAACAGATAACAAGGAGTAGAATTAATTGATCTCAACTAATTTCAAAATGCTTTTTATTTCTGCATATGTCAAATAATTTTTACAGTTTAAAAAATGATCTGTTTTGAAGGTGAGATTGACAAATCTTGAAATTAAAAAGGCAAATATGTGAAGGAGCTAAACTATAAATCAAATATATTTGGCAAGGGAAGGACCAGAAGCTTGCTTACATTAAATTCAGAAAAACTTTTATACTCTTTTATGTAAATACTTCTTTTGAAACTGAATCAGAATAGCCACACTTGGAACATTTTCTGTTATAATTCAATATTTTTAGATAGTTAAAACCTGGTCCTAAGCCTAAAGTGGGCTTGATTTTGGAAAGTAACCCTTTTCACAACTGCCTTGATGCACAGAAACCTGTTTAAAAATAGACACTCCCTAAAGTCTTTTCTTCGCATGGTCACACACTGATGCTTAGATGTTCCAAAATCTAATATGGCCACAGTAGTCTTGATAACCAAAGTCATTTTTTTTCCATCTTTAGAAATCTACACTGGAACAACCATATCCAACAGATCTCAAGCTACTGTGTGTGTGAATGAACATTCTCTTTTGTTTCATACTTGAATGCTGTACATCTATTTTGGATTGTATGTTGTGTTTGTGTATTTATGCTTTGATTCATAGTAACTTCTCATGTTATGGAATTGATTTGCATTAAACACAAACTGTAAATAAAAAGAAATGGCTGAAAGAGCAAAAGAAAAAAGAATGGAATGTAAAATAGGCTCTGGCCACAGGGAAAGCCCTTGGTCAACATATGCTCAGAGTTGTGAGTACTAATTCAATCTATTGCTTTCATTTATGTGGCTTTCATTTATAGCTGGATCTGCCTTACTGTTGCCCTGTGTTCCAGAGAGTGAAGATCAAAAGAATTCATAGGAAGCCACTTCTTAGGATTTCAGAAATGTACAGACCAGAGATGAAATTCTCCTTTGGTCTTGTTTTTTTGGTTTTTTGGTTTTTTGGTTTTTTGGGGTTTTTTTATATGAACGAGGTACCTAGTTTTCTCAACCTAACATTTACCTTCAAGTTGTCAATATTCCTAACATACTGTTTTCCATAATCATTGCAGGGCACTTGAATTATAAATAATCCAAGAGACAGACTCAGCATTGCTTTGCTTTGCCAAGAACTTTCCATTGGTGATTACTGATGTATACTTCACATAGTAATTAGCTTAATTCTTGTTCTGGTGGAGCAGTTGCCACAGGACAGAAACTCCTCAGAGACAGCAGGGGGCGACTGGGAATGTGCAAGGGTGTCCTGACATGGCCACAGTGACCTGTCAGGAGAAGGGGAAATGGACACTTTTTCCGCCCACTGTGTATAGTGTCCTATCATATACTGTCTGGGACATAGAATCATTTTGGCTTCTAAAGCTGGCGTTTCATCTGGAAACCAACCAACCACTTCTGTTAGGATTCACGTGAGGAGTCATCTGGGATCCTACTTTATTGACCTGGATAAACTAGGTCCATTCTAACGTGTGTTGCTGCCACCTATTTTTTTTTTTCCATCAAGTATTGGCATTACATTTGGGAATTAGAAAAATGTTAGCTTGTTCTAGGAACAAAGCTTTACGAGTGCTGTGTATGAAAAATGCATCTGTATGAATGTTTTTCAAATGGTGCCCTTTGAGTTCCAGGCATTTTCTGAGGGTATGCCTGGCAACAGGTCATCTCTTACATGTAAATCTGGGCTTCCTGGGGCCTCTTAGGCTGACTGCGCAATATTTCATTCTAGTATTTGTCATTCTCCTCCTGGAGTGTTCTGAAACATCAGATCCAAATGCATCCATTATTTTTTTGTTTGTTTGTTTCTAGATGTCATGAAATGCAGTGTTAGGACTGATAGTTTTTTTTAAAAAAGCCGTAAGTAATTCTGGCACAATAGTGATTAGAAAAGAATACAGTCAGCTCCAAATAAATTAGCTGTCAAGTGGGACAAATAACCATGGGTCCCTGGGATGCTTACTGGCCCCCAAACTTTATTTTGGTACCATCCGCTTTGATGACCATGTCTTGTGGTGGGATGTATATTGGATTAAGAGGCAGGATGCTTTGTTTCCAGTCCTGTCTGTGACTGACAGGCTGTGTGAACTTGAGTGAGACAATTCCCTCTCTGTGCTTCAGTTTCCTCATTTGGTTGGGACTCTATTCTTAAAACCCTTCAGTTTAAAAGTCTGAGAGGGGCTTCCCTGGTGGCGCAGTGGTTGGGAGTCTGCTTGCCGATGCGGGGCACGCCGGTTCGTGTCCGGGTCTGGGAAGATCCCACATGCCACGGGAGCGACTGGGCCTGTGACCCATGGCCACTGAGCCTGCGCGTCGGGCCTGTGACCCATGGCCGCTGAGCCTGCGCGTCGGGCCTGTGACCCATGGCCGCTGAGCCTGCGCGTCTGGAGCCTGTGCTCCGCAATGGGAGAGGCCCGCATACCGCAAAAAAAAAAAAAAAAAAAAAAAAAAAAAAAGTCTAAGAATCTCACTAGTGCTATTGAACGGTTTTTAATAATGAGTTTCATTTCCACGTTGCTCTGTCCTTCTCCACTTGAGCTTCTCACCGGTCTCAACAGAAGACCTTGACGGAGGGAAAAGGCAGATTGCAGGTTAGAGAGGAAGGCGGGACTCGTTAGTATGTTACTGACAAGCAGAGTCAGTTCCTGCCTGCCCTGACACCACCTTGGGTCTTACTGTCAAGAGGCTTATTTTCTAGCATCATCTCTGTGGAGTTCTTGAAATGGGGAGAGCCAAACCAGATAGCCATCAAGAGTTCCATCCTTGGGCTTCCCTGGTGGCGCAGGGGTTGAGAGTCCGCCTGCCGATGCAGGGGACGCGGGTTCGTGCCCCGGTCCGGGAGAATCCCACATGCCGCAGAGCGGCTGGGCCCGTGAGCCGTGGCCGCTGAGCCTGCGCGTCCGGAGCCTGTGCTCCGCAACGGGAGAGGCCCGCGAACCACAAAAAAAAAAAAAGAGCTCCATCCTTTACAAAACAGAAGTAGAGCCACAGTCGTAGAAAACAAACTTATGGTTACCAGGGAATGGCGGAGGCGGGGAGGATAAACTGGGAGATTGGGACTGACATGTACACACTACTCTATGTAAAATAGATATACTAATAAGGACCTACTGTAAAGCACAGGGACCTCTACTCAGTACTCTGTAATGGCCTATATGAGAAAAGAATCTAAAAAAAGAGCGGATATATGTAATATGTTTAAATGATTCACTCTGCTGTACACCTGAAACTAACACAACATTTTAAATCAACTCTACTCCAATAAAAATTAAAAAAAAAAACAAAACAGCTCCATCCCTACTATCCTGGGGGTTAGGGGGGCTGTTTAGGTGGATGAGAGGTGTCTGAATTATACTTCCTAATTCCAGAATCTGCTGGTCCTGTGGAAGGCTCTGGGTTTACTGAGATATAGTTCTAAATTCCTAGACTTCTTTGATTCTTGGAGACGTCCTAACTTTCTACTCTGGAACTAGAAGACCTCGACCTTCTACCCAGCTACTGTAAGCTTCCCACTTTTCTCTTTACGACAGATGCGGGATTCTGGTCCTCAGATCCCCAGTCACTGTCTGACATCTGACTTCACAGGGAATGGGCCTCAATGGACCATGATGCTTTCACCCACCAGACTCAACGTATAGATGCACCTCACATGCTTCTGCTATTGCTTCTCTCCATTACATTGATCCTTGGGATTTAGACGTAAGTCTTGATTGAACACAAGATTTACAAGTCCTCTTTGTTGCAATTTGGACTTCAGATCACCCTGGATTCATAGCTCAATTGGGCCCCTAGCCCCATCCTTCAGCTTGGTTTTTCCTATGGACTACCATTGAAATCTTACATTTTCTGCCGGGTGAACTGTAAAGAACTGTCATGTGGCAAATAGGAAAAGGAGCTCTCATGTTACTTTTGGGTTGTGCAGTGGAGTCGCTAAAGGATTTTAGTTGTTTGGCATGTATTTCCTCTGGAAATCTGAGACTAGAAGCATTCTAGAAGCAAAACCAAAGAACTGAAGTTGACCACATCAACAGAAATGCTTACACATTTTTCTGGTCTTTAATAGGTAATAAGCGGATAGCAAATTGCCCTGCCAGAGCTAATGGGGAAGTTAATTCATTGCCTGTTTGTAGCAGCCTCAATTCATTTGTCCAAAAATAATTCCAAAGATGAATTGCACCTTAGATTTATGGTCTATAATTTTGTAGCTTGTAAATGCTATGATGGGAAGAAGTCACTTATTTAATAATGTAAATTTGGGAATGGTTGAGTGGAAATAAAAGTATTTGACCTCTGATTTATGAACTCAAATTTGGGGGAAAGTATTTATGAGTTTGACCAGGAGGAGCTTTTGAGTCCATTAGTGGTCACAGCTGCTCACTATAAAGGTGACAAGTTTGCTACATTGAAATGTTGCTGCTGTTCTAACAGCTTGTTTGTCAGGTCACAAGGTATGAGGCAAGATCACAAGATGTTTCTGAGTGTTTGCAAATTCTTGGGGAAAGTAGTATTATTCCAAATTGTATTAAAAAAAGGGTTTTGATATTTGAAGTATTAAACATCATCACTTGTGATTGCTTAGCTTTTAGGCTTGTTGCCAAGGCCACCCCATTCATCACATAGGCCCCTTTTTTGATGTACACATATTTACAAATAGGAATGTTCCGTGCCAAGGAGGTTTGCTCGACTTTAGAATTTAGTACCCAGCAGAATTGACTTCAAGGACTTATAGAAGGTAACGCTGCAAATGTCATTTGAGATAATTTAAACCAGCTCCTTGTTTTAAAGTTGAGGCAATTAAAACTTAGGAGGTTAAAGAAGTCGATCAAGGTCACACATCTTCGTAGCAGAAGAAATCCAGGACTCCTGATTCCCAGTTTTTTCCTTCTACCACGTATTGAAAAGGGTTAGAACTAAATGAGAAAAACAAGAGTTAAAACAGTGCTTTCTTAGATGTTTTTATGTGGCTTCCTAGTGATGAAGCTGAGAAATGTAACATTTAAAGGGGGTTTTACTCAGCTGCCTTTCAGTTTATTACCATTCCCTGAGATGTTTCTACAGCAACCTGTTTTCTGTGCTCCCAGTTTGACCTCCTTTTAATTTTGTGCATAATTAAAATAGGTGTTTCCTTTGGATCTAGGGTTTGGCTTTTGTTTTCTATCAGCTTATTGAACAGACATAAATGAGCTCAAATGAATTATGCAAAATTCCTGTGAAATGAGGGATGCCTATGCCCTATGCTAAAAAAAATGTGCTTTGCCTTCTTGTCTGGTGGCTATGTGTATCTAATTATGCATAGAATGCGCTGCTGGGAGAAACTTGGACTGGATACAATCCCCTCAGGAAAGGCCCGTTGGCGACAGGGATCCTGGGTGTGAATGCCAGGACCTTCTTTTCTGCCCCATTCCCTAGACCCTACTTGATATTCAATTTCACCCCAGGGTTTACCTCTGATTTTTAAACAGGTATCAGGATGTCTTCTGTGTAGATAAATCTCCCGCTCTGTCCTGGCTACCAGCTCAGGCTTCTCTTCTAGGAATGCTTCTTGCACCATCACTCGTCCAAAGGAGCCACCGTGGTCTATCAAAATAACTTGTTAGCAGAAGTGCTTAGTGACACTGTTATGGGTGGAATTGCCCCCTTCCCCCCAATTAATACATTGAAGTCCTAACCCCAAAGCCTCAGAATGTTACCTTATTTGGAGATATGGCTGTTGCAGATGTAATTAGTTAACTTAGGACGAGGTCATACTGGAGTAGCGTGGACTCCTAATCCAATATGACAGGTTTCCTTAAAAAGGGGAAATTTGAACACAGACATGCATAGAGGGAGAACGCCATGTGAAGCAGTTATGCTGCCACAAGGCGAGAAACTACCATAAGTTAAGAGAGAAGCCTGGAACAAATCTTTCTCTAGAGCCTTCAGAGGAGCATGGTCCTGTTCATACCTTGATCTTGGACTTCCAGCCTCAGAACTCTGAGACAGTAAATTTATGCTGTCTAAGCTATTCCGTTCGTGGTACTTTGTTATGGCAGCTCTAGCAAACTAATACAACTCTAATGGGAATTTGGTAAGTCATTGGAAAATGTGTTGAATATGGCTTTTCCTGGATAGCTAGGAAATCACAATGACTTGGTCCTGCCTCCTGCAATGCACTGTATCCATCAAGGTCAATATTACTGGGTTGTTCAAAATAACAGCAACTTTTGTACAACTTAGGACATGATACATTTGGTAGGAAGAATGTAGCCATCCAAGGGTAATACAATTTATCCTTCTTTAATATTTGATAACCCTATGCTCCTCCAACTTAAACTAGCCCCAGGAGCAAATAAAAAATGCTGGCAGTTCAGTGATTCAAAGCTATCTTCAACTTTAAATAGTATTTGAAATGCAGGAATTCTCATCCTCCAAATTAATAAGAGCAAAAGTTTGATCTTAAACTGTTCCTAGTAAAATAGTTCAATTCACAGCTCTAGCTTTTTGATCATAGCAATGAAAAGGGGAAATTAACTCTGGTCACTTATGGTTTCTAAGACCTGTCATCTAAGACTCTCCAAGGATACCCCAAAGCCAACATATATTGAGAAAACTAGAAGTTGAATGTCAGGGAGTGGGAGATGGGGGTGTGGATAGAAAAACCTCCATGAAAGGCACGTTTTTGTCAGCATCTATACCTCAGCTGAAACCTAATTAACACTTATTAAAAAGAGTCACCTAGGGCTTCCCTGGTGGCGCAGTGGTTGAGGGTCCGCCTGCCGATGCAGGGGACACGGGTTCGTGCCCCGGTCCGGGAAGATCCCACATGCCGCGGAACGGCTGGGCCCGTGAGCCATGGCCGCTGAGCCTGCGCGTCCGGAGCCTGTGCTCTGCAGCGGGAGAGGCCACAACGGTGAGAGGCCCGCGTACCGCAAAAAAAAAAAAAAGAAAAAAGAGTCACCTCCAGATATTCCCTACTTCCTAAATGGTGGAATATTTCCTTTATAACTACATATGCTGCCCAAAAAAACCCAGAAATTTTAGGTATTTTGGCAATAATTGATAAATTCTATGTCTTTAGTTTACATCGTTTAGTGTTGTGTGATACTCTTGAAGCAGAGATTCACTCTCCACGTTGTCAATTACTGGTTTCTGTACCATTTGGGCCCTACGTACATCACAGGATGTTGGCCAATGCCCAGATAACTTTAGTCTGGGAGACTAAATTTGGCTTGGAAGCAGATTCCAGTCCCAGGGACAGGTACGGTCAATATTATTTTTTATTGATTCCTCAACTTTGGTTTTGAGATACATTTTTAAGCAAGTTCCTTTACCTTACAAGTAGGGAACAAAAGATTAATGTTATTTCTTTTTGGTACTGAAAAGGAAATATATTTGTTTCAAAAGTATTTCTATAATTATCAGAGGAAGTAGGGAAGGAAAACAATGTTTTCATGCCCCCTTGCTAAAACCAGCTGGGTGGTTTAAAAGTGTATGTCTTTAGCCCAAGACAGGGTATAGATCATCTACTGCTTATTTGGACATGTTAAGTTTTATTATTTTTCCATACTAACTAAGCTTAACTCTAAGTTTCCTAGCAGTAAAGTCAAATGAAAATATGATTATGAGCTTCCATTTTTCAGTAGAAGGAAGCATGCCATCTCATCCAGAGAGGATTAAATAACAGGCTTTGGTTTTTTGGAAAGGTCCTGGCTTCTTGACATATATTAGGTTGGCAGAAGTCTTGGCAAAAGTTTTACAGAAGGGTCTATTCTAAGTAAAAGGAGACTCTATAGATACTGTTCTACAAAGTAGGCAGAGAAGTTTACCAAGTATAAAATAAGTCGATGGGAATAAATTTCTTTTGAGAAAAGCAGTGTAGCCCATTTAGAGTCTGCTTCCATCTCATAGAACTGTGGGCTTTTGTGCTTCTATGGAGCATAAGCTCTCAATCAGAATCACTGGAACATTGACAACTGATCATAAGCCATCAATAGCAAACCTGAAATCTCTTTAATTGCTCATAATTATATTCCATGAACACAGCTAATATGGATTGCATTTGTTAACTAGAGCTGTGTTATAAATTACTCCAAAACTTCATAGCTTAAAATAACAAACTCATATTATCTTTCAGCTTTGGTGGGTCAAAAATCTGGGTGCAACTCAGGGTCTTGCACTCAAGGTGTTGGCTGGGGAAGGATCCATTTCCAAGCTCCCCCATGTGTTTGTTGGCAGGATTCAATTCCTTGCTGGCTGTTGGCTAGAGACCTCCCTCAGTTCCCTTGCATGTGGAGCTCTCCACAGGGCAGCTTACAACCTGACAGCTGGCCTCCATCAGAGTGAGTACTCAAGAGAGAGCAAACAGGATAGAAAATAGTCCTTCTGTAACCTAAGCTTGAAAGTCGCATCCTGTTACTTTTGCCACATTTTATTTGCTAAATTAATGACTAGGTCCAGCTACATATAAGGGGAAGGGTCTACACAAGGGCGTGAATATCAGGTGTTGGGCATCATTAAGAGCCATGTTAGGGGCTGCTTACCACATGGATAATAGGTTTTGCTGCATTAACTATAGTTGTTTTAATTAAGTAATTTGAACTGTTGTGTTATTACCTTTCTGTATTAAAAGGTAAGTTTATCCCACAGGAGCCATACAGAAAATTCCATACTTATTGAAAGATTTTCCTTTACTGTCTCATAACATAATATTAAGAATGATATTGTATAGTAATCTACTAGTTTCAGCATAGAAATATTAATGATGTCAAAAACTCTGTGAAGAGGGAATTAATCAAGTAATTTCACAAGTGAGAGAGGTGTCATTCAGAAAAATAAATGGACTTTTGCAGTACCATACAGCTGGATATATGCCTTTCGTGATTATTTTAAAGGCATAATTTATGAGGACTTTTTTGTCAAAAGCTTATGCACAGGTCTAGGAAAAAAAGTGCTTACATTGTTTCTTTTAACTATCTTTTGGTCATCATCATTATGGGCAGCCAACAACGTGTATATGAAAAAACTAAAAAATGAGACAGAATTCTGTTATTTGCAATTCCTTCAGTCTTTCCTAATGATACCAGTTCTAGAGTTGAGTTGGAGTAGATTGGGGAATATTTCTGCTGTGAAAGTTTAGGGAATAACCAAGCACATGGATCTGTTGAAGCTTGGATCTACTTGCAGATGACTGAAAAAATTTTATGATCTTTTTTCCCCATTGGCATGATTCTTCGATTCACTCAGAAAGGAATCTTCTGTGTTCTTTTCCTACTCAATATAGAAACTTAGAGAATAGAGGCCAGAGTTTGAAGATGGACAGAAAAAAAGGAAGGAAGTAGAAGGGAAGGAGGACAAAATTCAGGACACTTGCTGATTTCTAGCTATGAACTCGAGATTTAATTACTCTGGAAAAGCCACTGCATCGATCCTGGTGAGCTGGATGAGGGGTGAGTCTCTGTTCACCTTTCACACGGATCAGGCTAATGAATATGTACCACTCTGGTTAGGTCAGCTATAAAAACGGGGCAGAACAGATTGCAGACAAGGGGTTGTTTGACAGACAGCTGGTTTCATAGGGATTTTGACCACCATAAATGCTAAGTCACCTGGGTATGTAGAAACTGTCATGTTTATGCTTCACTTGGTGAAAAACAGTAGCATATGGCACAAAAATTGTGAAAAAAATATCTAAACTTTAGTCTCCCAGAGGTCACGTAATCAGAAACATTTAAAAAATGTTGGCTAGTGTTCTCATTTAGTGTTCTCCAATAAAGATGTTAAAAAGATAAAAATAAATAAAATAAAATATACCATGCATATATAGACATTGAATGAATATTTTTTTCAGTAAGTTTTTTTTTACATCTTTATTGGAGTATAATTGCTTTACAATGGTGTGTCAGTTTCTGCTTTATAACAAAATGAATCAGTTATACATATACATATATCCCCATATCTCTTCCCTTTTGTGTCTCCCTCCCTCCCACCCTCCCTATCCCACCCCTCCAGGCAGTCACAAAGCACCAAGCTGATCTCCCTGTGCTATGCGGCTGAATATTTATTGATTAATTCATTCTCATTCTTACACCTAAGCATAGTTTTATGAATCAATTTATAAATTTGAAAGAATTCTTGCTCTTGGTGACTGCTAACATTTTCATTTAAAATGGCTCTATTTTAAGGATGTATCTGAGAAACTAACTTCGAAATAAGTGATACCAACTGGAAACTTTAACAATGAGTTGCTGGTTTCTGCTATTCCTCCCATTTGTATAGGTGGATGTGAGTTTAGAGGATTGAGGTAGACACAATAAAGCTTAAAGAATACTTGCAGAACAACTAAATGGTTCATGAACAGGCAAGAAACTTAAGAGAGATACACTTTGTAAAGAAGAAATCCTTATTAGAACTTAAACTTTACTTCATAGGAAAATCAAGTACCCAGTCTTATAGAAAGATCAGTGTCAAAAGAAATGTTATCTTTGACCAATCAAAGTTCATTCTTACCATTCCAGAACTTGCCAACTTGTTATATTCTTCTATTCATCCTCCCTCTCTTCTCCTAGGAAATAGCATTAAATAAAATCAAGCATCGCAACTATAAACTTCTCAATTTTCTACTTTTCACTTATAATGTTATCTAAGCACTCATTCTTCCTTATCTAATTCCCTTCTCTTCCAAAGGTAGCCGTATCCCTGATTTCAGACAATCTACCAATTTATCAAATAACTGTTGATCCCACTTTTCCCCAACTTGTCCAGGACTTGATCTATAATTACTTTTTCTCCATATTTAACATCTAACTGGGGCTTCCCTAGTGGCGCAGTGGTTGAGAGTCCGCCTGCCGATGCAGGGGACGTGGGTTCGTGCCCCGGTCCGGGAAGATCCCACATGACGCGGAGCGGCTGGGCCCGTGAGCCATGGCCACTGAGCCTGCGCGTCCGGAGCCTGTGCTCCGCAACGGGAGAGGCCACAACAGTGAGAGGCCCGCGTACAGCAAAAAAAATAAAAATAAAAAATCTAACTGAACTGCCTCTTCTTTCAACATATAGATATGCTAACCAGATGGATAAGTCTTGGCCCTCATTTTCCATTTGACTACCATGCTACCTTGTCTTCCCTTCATATCAGCTTATAAGAAAGACTATTTCACACACACTTCTCCATCATCACATTCAAACCTTATTCTACTAAGACACTGAGCTCTCACCATTTCCACATTTAAATTATATTGTAATAAACAAACAGATGAAGCGTTTAAAGCAAAATTTCTAGTACATTTGATTCTATTTACTTGCAGTAGTTATATTCTATAAAATCACCACAGAATTAGCAAATACTGAGTCATTGCTCCTGGAGGAAATACAGGGTTAGGTTCCTGTGAGCTTCTAGTCATATTTTCATCACCTGCTCTATACGTAACCTTGTTTTTTTGTGTTTCTGTCTAAATGCACCTTATTTAATGTGTATTTTTGATTTATTAACAATCCTAATCTCGAAAGTACCATCTCATCATTTTCATCTTACTCTAGTTATTGGAAGCATGTCAGCAGATCCAGCTCACACACAAGGAGAGGGGATTACAGAAGATGTGGATACCGATTGGGGGCGGGGGGGGGGTGGAGATAACTGGAAGCCATTTTAGAAGCTATCTTTCTCCCAACGCTTTGCCCCTTTTGTCCTGCTATAAAATATTTACTGAGCTACTGTTTTGTACTAAGTACTATAGAATGTACTCTAGGCAAGTATAATCAAATCTTGTTAATTACTAAAATTACCCGAGGAACTACTTATAAATATAGACTCTTGGATCTCACTGTCATCTGGACTGACAAAGAGAAGGGGAAGAAGTGGACAACAGTTCTATCATACTAGAATCAGCAAAGCTTGACTAGTTAAGCCCAGGACTGGAAACAAACGATTTGTTTTTGATAGGCACCAACTAGAAGGCAGACTTCATTTTCAGTGGAAAAAAGATCTTCCGGGAAGTCACATACGAGTGAAAGGCTCCTTTTTATCCTAGAAAGGTGAGTAGATCCAATGGATTCTGTAATTAAATAAAACATAAGTTTTATAATATACATTGATTTGACTACTTAGAATTATGATTGAAAAAGTCATGAGAATTAAAACCTTTGCTTCCTGTTGATTATCAAAAGTTTCCTTATTTCTCCTGAGAGAAAAATATCAAATTATTAGTGGGTAGAAGCCTGCCATTTGGATATGACTCTACCCCATTGCCATGAACCTCTGGGGAGAGTCTTGTGCAGACCTGGGCAACCCTCACACCCACGTAGGGACTCTCCTCAGTACTGGAGAGGATTCAGATGCCAGGCTTCACCCAGTGAGACACACATTATGAATGTTTCTGAAAACACTTCTCCTTGAAATATGTTGAAACCATCTCTAATCGTTCCCAATTGCAAATGCTTAACTTTGTTTGGGCAGAGCTTGGATTCCCCAGTTAATCATAATTAGAGACCATATTAATAAAATATATGAAATGGTTCTGTAAAGAATTGATGACAAATTCCACTCCAGGTGGTTGGGAAGGTAAGCAGTAACGTTATCATTTACAGTCTTTTGAGAGGTTTTGTTCTTGCACAAAGTTGCTAGTGCTTATGTTTCTATATTATCTAACGTCTTCTAAATCAATGAGGATGTGCTGTGGTGGGCATTCAATATACAAACCTAAAAGAGAGATGCAGTTCTCAAACCATCACACACGAAAAATGATGCCTGTTATTTCAGTCTTCCCTCATGAATCCAGTTGCATGTGTGTTTTAAACAGTCCAGAGAACACTTTCTTCATTTTCTGTTCCTGAGACTGTGGTTTCTGGTGCAAAGAGCAAAGCAGAACTGAACAAAATTTGTACTGCCTGAGGGTCTTCAAAGGAGTTTTCCAGATGACTCATGAATCAATAACTGATAGACTCAGCCATGCAGGGCATTTGTTTGTTGCCTCTGATGGTTTGGATACCTTCTCTTATAAACAAATTCCTTTTGAATAATAATGAACATCAAATAGAACCTCATGGTAATGCCCCTGAAGCTGGTACTCTCTTGGCAGTTAAGCTCTGTTCTCAAGATTTATGGGGACCTGCTAGTTGTAATTAACTAAAAACACTCACAGGTCTAGCTTTAAATAAAAAACTCAGACCAGAAAGCATATCCTCAGAGTACTTACTTATTTATTACTTTGGTTATGGGGAGATTTCAAACAAATAAATCTAGCACCTGTCTTAGGGAACAAAGGAGTCCTAGTGGTTTAAATAAGTATTTAAAATATTTGGCTTGATAAATCTGCCTTTGCTCTAAGGATGAATACTGAACCCTTTTGATTTATCTTTGAAGGTTGAAAATGTATTTCCTCTTAACATGTATCTATCTTCACTGGCCTGGATTCTGATGACAAGAGTGAGATACATAACCCCAACCCCCCTTTTATGGAAGAAAATCCTTTTATAAAAAAAATTATTTAAAAACTTACATGCCCATTACAGAAAACCCAGAAAACAAATCAAAAACAGCCTAAAACAACACTCAAATTCTAATCCACACAACAATAATTATATATTCCATTCAGTTTGGCCCCTATTCTTCTTGACTTATACGTGTTATATGTTATGTTATATCTTATAGCTTTCTATCTTGTCTGACTACAAGCTATCGCTGTCCGTACCCACAGCCTGAAAACAGCTGAAGGGCATACACGTACCCTCCAGTATTCACTATGGACCTGTCTGGGTTTTTTTGTTTTTCTGGTTTTTGGTCTGTGCTGGATTTTCGTTGCTGCGCGCGGGCTTTCTCTAGTTGCGGCGAGCAGGGGCTACTCTTCGTTGCGGTGCGCGGGCTTCTCATTGCGGTGGCTTCTCTTTGTTGCAGAGCATGGGCTCTATGCGCACAGGCTTCAGTAGTTGCAGTACGCAGACTCAGTAGTTGCAGCACTAGGGCCCTAGAGTGCATGGGCTTCAGTAGTTGCGGCTTGCAGGCTCCAGAGCGCAGGGTCAGTAGTTGTGGCGTACAGGCTTAGTTGCTCCACAGCATGTGGGATCTTCCTGGACCAGGGATCGAACCCATGTCCCCTGCATTGGCAGGTGGATTCTTAACCACTGCGCCACCAGGGAAGCCCCCTGTCTGGGTTTTATAGTTTCCTCCTTATGTGCCCTTTCCTGCTTCCTTCTTTCTCTCCATTTTCTTTTGCTCTTCCTTACTGTGTTATTGTGGGCAAGTTACTTAGCCTCTCTCTGTCTCACTTACTAAAAATATTTATAAGTAAGAGTGGCCGTGAGGAAACCATACGGGAAGTAATGTAAGTCACTTGGCATAGTGACTCGGCAAAGTAAAAGCCAACAAATGGTCGTCTTTTAGCTGAATGTCCCTTTGGAGCGGGAGACTCGCATTCTTAGAGCTGAGATACCTGGGGCAATGAGTAGACACTGTGGAGAAGTTACAATGGTCACCAATGGCAATTAGCATGAAATAATCTATTTGGAAGATGGCATGATTGTTTACAAACCTTTAAAAAACTCTAAACAGGTTTGGTGCATATTTATCATGATTTTCCTGCAGTGTAATCTCCTTTCTACCAAACCTGTTTGTTGTTTATATCTCTTTACCTTTTCTCTGTGATTAATAAAAATTGTATGTTTTCTATTCTGGTTAGAATATCTTTTGTTTTAAGTTGTAGAGGTTTTTCTGAATGTGTCTAATAACGGTCATTGGATTAAGGGCTCATCTCACACAGCCATTGGAAACTAAACTGACCCAAGACAATGACAGCAGTTTTTTTCAATAATCACTGGTTCTCATGCTGCAGTGTCACCCTCTCCAGGGGGTGACACTGCATTTTTTAAATGTTCCTATGTGACAGAAATTTAAGTAGCTTCAGAAGCCAAACTCATGATGTTAACACATTTAATTAATTAAAGACAGTTGAGGGGGGCTTCCCTGGTGGTACAGTGGTTGAGAGTCTGCCTGCCGATGCAGGGGACGCGGGTTCGTGCCCCGGTCCGGGAAGATCCCACATGCCGCGGAGCGGCTGGGCCCGTGAGCCATGGCCGCTGAGCCTGCGCGTCCGGAGCCTGTGCTCCGCAACGGGAGAGGCCACAACAGTGAGAGGCCCGCGTACCACAAAAAAAAAAAAAAAAAAAAGACAGCTGAGGATTCAAAAGAGAAGACAAAGGGGAAAATGACACAAGGCTTCCCCCCCAACCCATACTTCTTAATCTCATCTTAAATTAAGTAAATTGAATAGATTGTGCTAGAAGTAGTCACTGCCGGTATGGCTAAGTTACAACTGACATGTGATCCTTCTCTCCTAGGAAACATAATGTGTTGCTTAATCCTGGAGTGACCCTGAAAGTCAGCAGCAGAACAGTTGCCTGATTGGCAAAAGTTCCAAATGATTGAGATGGTTTCAGTGAAAAATGTCAACCCCTCCCCTGGGAGTGTCTGTGATGCAGTTGTGTGGGCAGCAGCAGGCTTGGGTTGGGCCAGCAGGGGGTCAGGAGAGAGCCAGACAGCTGTCAGGGTCTGAGTTAAGCCAGTGATTTGGGAGTCAGGAAATGAAGACCTGGGAGTCAGTAGTTCAATGTGGCCAAGAACAAGATGGAGGTCAGGAAGCCAGGACATCAGACGAGTCAGGGAAGAGCAATTAGGTCTGGGAGT
The DNA here is from genome assembly GCF_005190385.1 of Monodon monoceros. Classification (NCBI taxonomy): domain Eukaryota; kingdom Metazoa; phylum Chordata; class Mammalia; order Artiodactyla; family Monodontidae; genus Monodon; species Monodon monoceros. Next base: position 10,039,865 of record NW_021703771.1, on the reverse strand, counting down.
AAGAAATGGAAGAATCAGAGATTCAGAAGTTCAGATCACTTGCAGATCTGGTATAGCATAAGCAAGCAAAACACAATTAAGAGTCGAACCAGCAAATGTATAAGATCATTTATGCTTTTTTTGTACTTCTTTGTCTGGCAGGGTTGGGCTTGCAGTATTCTACTGGGTAACCCCAGGGGACTTGATTGATGTGGTCTGTTCCAAATTCCTGCACCCACCAGCTGTGTGTCTAAGTCAAATAATATCTCTAAGCTTTCATTTCTTCACCCGTTAATGAGGATACCATTGTTCACATTCCACAGGTCTTCTGACAGTGTGTTCATCTTGTGATAATTCACAATTTGTATACATTTCTGGTTATATGGTATGTATCAATAAAATATTTAATTAAAAATGTTTATGCATACATATACATACTTATAAGTGGCAGACAGTAGAAACCATTTGGTGGTTTGAAATATGATATAGAGAGCAGCACTTATAAATGGATTCTTGATAAAGTCACAAGTCACATTTGAACAATTCTTTAAACTTGGTTGTACTTAACCAAGTTCGTTTGGCATATGGTCATTTTTTTTTTTCTAAACACAGGCCAATGCCGCTTTCTTTGCCAAGGTAATGGGATTACAGTTGGGCCTACATAACCTCAAACAGTGAAACATTCAGGCAGGTAAATGAATATCTAAGCTGTTACAATGTATCAAACACCAGAGAGGCAAACATAATACTTCTGTTTAGAAAATTGTTAAATTTAAATTCTTCTGCTTGGAATTATATAATTACCATTTCCCAGATTATGGGGAATTCTGGGTTGCTAATAGGTGTTAAGGTACAAAAAAACTTCTATGTCCAATTTAGTTTGGGAAACAACTAGGCAGAATTTTTTTTTTTTTTAATCTGGGACTTAGAGTTTTTCACTTCTAATGTGCTTTGGGATTCTTTAGAAGTAAGTGGAAGTTTGCATGTTTTTTGAAATAGAACCATATTCTCATGAAACAGGTTGGGACATACTGATGTAGACATTTTATGATTCACAGTTTAGGTTGAAAGAGAAGATTTAATTGGTTAATTGATACTGGTACTCCTACAAGGTAAAAAGTTAGTATAGTCTCCTTAATTCTTAGGAGGCCACTGTTACTACTTTACTTGGAAACTGGGAAATTTACTTGTGACTCAATAGGCCCCAAATTCTTCAAGGACAGGAACTGTCTTACGTATATAATTTGTGTTCCAGCTTCTGCACTTGGTAAATGTAAGCCTAACTATAAGTACTTGAAAGAAGTTTGGGGATTTTTTAATGAAATTGTATGAAAGATTGGCATTCTGATGAAGTTTTAATTATTCTAGTAGACTAAGGAGTATGGAATTTGGGAAGATAATTTATAAGTAGTGATTCAGAATTCTTCCAGCCCTGGATTTTATAAGGTACTGGCAGTGTTCAGTAAGAATGCAGATTTTCAGTCTCAGAGAAGTCTTCCCCACCTTTCATTCACTGGAAATGCTGAAAACATTCACAAGTGATGAACCTTGTAAGTTGTCTCCTTGCCCTCTGTCTAATCTTTTCTGCCACCAGAATTCTTTCTAAAACACTAGGTTTTCTGTAAAGGGTCAGATAGTAAGTATTTTAGATTTTATGGGTCATACAGTCTTGGTACCTATTGCAACTACTCAACTCTCCCATTGTAGAGCAAAAGCAGCCATAGATAATACATAAGGACTGGGTGTGGCTATGTTCCCATAACATTTTATTTAGAAGAACAGACAGTGAGCCAGGTTTGGGCCTTGGGCAGTTTGCTGATTCCTGGTCAAAATCATGTCACTGTATTACTTAAAATCTCTTGATGTTTTCCCATTGCTACAGAATAAAATTTAACGTATCTAGTCTGGTATACATTACACTTTACAATCTGGCCCCAGTCTATCATTCTACCATTATTTTTAACTACACGCATGCCAAATAATCCTCTAATACATTGTGTTGATTACATCCTGGGTGGTTCACACCAATAGGGGCTTCTGGTTTTTAGCAACCCTGGTATCCTGTCCCTCCAACTAAACAAACATCTTTGCTACAGCTGACACTGACCTAGGATCAGATCTTTGATTCTACAGGCACTGCCATGAAATTTGAATACTAATAACCAGAGATGCCTATGTTTTACCAGTTGAGTTGGCATCAGAAAACAGACACATTGAGACGTATCCATTTGTGTGGGTTATGTAAAAGATCCAGACCGATATTTTTTCTTTTTTGATCGAAATGTTCAGCATCTTTGCTATGGTGGCGGATACACAAATCTACATATGTGATAAAATTGTACCAAATACACATGCAATTCAAATATATACACGTACAAATGAGTACAAGTAAAACTGGAGGCATCTGAATAAGATTGGTGGACTTTTTTCAATGTTAATAATCTGGTTATGATATTATACTACACTTTGTGAGCTGCTACCATTAAGGGAAACTGGGTAAAGGGTACATGAGATCTCCCTGTCTTATTTATTACAGCTGTAGATGAGTTTACAATGATCTCAATATGAATTTCAGTTAAAAAAAGATCCACCAGGATTTATATAGGTCTTGGTTCCTTTACATAGACATTTCCCTTTTACCACTATGAACCAGTTTCATTTTCAAACTCTAACCTTTCCTGATCATATGTGTTTGAAATTGCTGCTTCAGTTCCACTAGTTCCAGTCTTTTATCATGTCTATATTTCCAGATCTCTCTTCCTTACCCTCCCCATCCATCATTCTCTTTTTTAGCATGTTCTTCTCTTAGTCCTTTTTCCTCTGTATCCTGGAAGAGTCTTGACATTGGTTCTCCAGGGTCTACAGCATAGATGTGATTTTGTATAGTGTTAATTCTTTACTGTTGATTCTGATTCTTTATTATTTTATGCTTACATTTCTACTTCCTTTAGACATTTTTTATCTGAGTTCTTTTCTGATATTTTTAATATACATTTTCAATTCTGAGTTATTAAAGATATTCATTAAATTCTTTAACAAATTCAAAATAGCAGCAACAGTCTCTTAAATATATATTTGATGGAGAAGAAGTGGGGTGACATAGCACGTGTATATTATTATCTGTTATATTACCAGGAAACATTTTCAGTTCTGAAGATGATCAAAGCCACAATATAATTAAGAGAGATACAATAAAAGAATGAGATAATTGAATAAAAATGGTAATAAACAGGGTTAACAGAATAAAAAAAATATTCTTTTGGTTTAAGACTTCTTAACTTTTGAGTGTTCATTCATTCCTCCTATGGATATTTATTGGTGGCCTACTATGTTCTAGGCACTATTTGAAATTCTGGAATATATGGATGTTAAAGATGTTATGAATAAATACCTTTGACCAGTATTTCAAATGTTAGACCAACAAACATTTGAAACATCTGCCATAGCCTGCACATCTGACTCTATTTTAGGTGTTTGTTTGTTTTTTTTTTGTGGAGAGATAATGTTTGGGATTGGGCATTAAAGTGCTATCTCATGTGGAAAAACACTTAAAGATGATGTTGTTATTTCAAAGAAGTAGTCCTTAGAGTTCCATTTGATTTGATGCTTTTTGTCAGTTGGCTTCTCAACGTTAATGTCTTTAGAATACTAGCCAAATTTAACTCAAATTAATTCTGAAATGAAAGATGACACATTTAATCAAGGTAAATACACTGGTGACCATTGAAAATACATTTTAAAAAGTGACTTTGCCAACCAGATGGTGTCTCCACACAAATAGCTGGATCTTGAAGAAATACTCTTTGCAAAGTAGGTTTACTTTGTTGGGGTTATCTCCCAGCAGGAGTGGGTCATCTTCCTTATTCTTTGACCAAGGATGGTTCAGGACAGTGCACTTGACCACACCCCAAAGTGGAGGTTCCTGTACAGGGTCAATGATGGTGCCTAGGGCAACAGTTCTGGGTATGGTCTGCCTCTGTCCTGAGGTCCAACTGTCCTGTGAGCCTCCTGCTGATGCCACCCAGTTGATAGCCTGTTTCCCAAGAGTAATCTGGGCTCAGATCTGTAGATCAGCTTTCACTGCCTGGGGCATAGGCAAATGCCCTATTGCCCAGACTGTTTTTCTTTCTGGTGTGTTCTGTATCAGCCTTCTGTGCTTTGGAGTGGGAGAACCTCATATCTGGTTGAAGACATGGGAAGAAAAGGGGAAAAAGAGACCATTTGTGTTGTTTTGATTCTGGGTTGCATAGGCTCACCTAACCTAGGCAAAAGGAGTCTCCTGGTGGTCTAGACTGGCTTAGCGTGCAGGGTCACAGACTCAGAGCAATAAAGTGTTTACTTGGTGCCATTCCCGTCTGCATGTATATTGCCTTCTGTGTATACATATTTCTCAGGACCCTGCAGGGAGAGAAGACTGTTTAAGGACAGGATTTTGAATTAATTTCCCATGCCTGAGCCACATTTTATTTTTGTAAGCCTAAATCTGTGTCCCTTGTTGACATAACTTGCATAAGTTTTGAAGGGACATAAACTTTCAAATGTATTAAAGAACTAAATTTTCTTTATTTTCATATTATGAAATGACGAACACACGACAAAAAATCAAACCAAAAAAGGTATATCCAGTTAAAAGTGATTATTTGACACTCAACCCACAGTTTCACTCACCAAAAGTAATTCCTTCCAGAAATTTTTCACGTCTAAATGTCAGTGAAGGGATTTCCCTGGTGGTGCAGTGGTTAAGAATCCACCTGCCAATGCAGAGGACATGGGTTCAAACCCTGGTCCAGGAAGATCCCACATGTCACGGAGCAACTAACCCCGTGCACCGCAACTATTGAGCCTGCACTCTAGAGCCCATGAGCCACAACTACTGAGCCCTCGTGCCACAACTACTGAAGCCCGCATGCCCAGAGCCCATGCTCTGCAACAAGAGAAGCCGCTGGAAAGAGAAGCTCACACACCACAAGGAAGAGTAGCCCCTGCTCGCCACAACTAGAGAAAGCCTGCGCACAGCAACAAAGACCCAATGCAGTCAAAAATGAATAAATTTATTTTTTAAAAGTCAATGAATAATTTAAAAACATGTTAAAAAATTTAAATAGCATTATCTTAAAAACACATATGCACGAGAATAAATCATTTTATAATTTGCTTTTCTAACTTTAACAATGTCTTAAAGATTGTTTTATAGCAGCACATAGAGATCTACCTCATTCTTTTAATGGCTGCATCATTTTCACTGCCGGGATGTGGAATAATTTATTCAGTGAGGGATTTATTGCTTTAAAGATAATAAATGTCCCATTCAATGGATAGTGTTGGGTTGAAAATACTTCTCCCAAGGTAAAGATATAATCTAAACTTACCTCCCTCTTTTTTTTTCCTGGAAAATAAAAATTCAACTCTACATATGTTGTTGGAAGGATGAGTTTTGGAAATGCTAATGTTAATTTAACATCAGTTAGAATAACAACAACAAAAAGAATAACAAAAACCAAAATTGTGACTGGATAATATTCTAGGGTATTAATTTATATCTCAAATATTTCTCCTTTCACAGGGCCCTGATAATGCCTCCTTTCCCAGTCCATTTCTTTTGACAATAGTCACCAGCATCTGAAGTAGCCCCAATGACTAGGAAATTTATAGAGAAAGGCCAGTGGCTGAAATGTCAGGTTGGGAGATTCAGAGGCTCTTTGAATTCTCAGAAACGTGGGCTGGATAAGAGGGAAAGGAAGGCAAAGGAATTACTCGCAGGAGAGGAAGGAATGTGGAAAAAGCCTGGGAGGGGTAGGAGTGGAGAAGAGGCACCAGGGAGCTGAGGAATGGGGATTCTGCTCTGAGTGAACATCCTGTTCCCAGAGACCCTCCCTGGTGTCTCAAGCTCCCTCTCCCCACTCCTTCCCTAGCTCATCACCCATGGGCAGTCTTGGAAAGAAAAGCTGTTGATGGTGGGAAGCTGGGACACTCCAGGGAGTGGGAAAGGTGGTGGTTACAATACCAGTCATAATACAGACATTTATATCTTTTGAAGGCTCACTATGTGCAGATACTATGTGCGAGTTCTTCCCAGGCATTATCTCAACAACCATAGGGGTATATATATCCTCCAATATATATGACATGTGATATATGTATCATATATGTAACATGTAATATGCAATCTATTACCTGTCTATCTAGCTAAGGAAGATAGAATTTTCCTGATTTTACAGATGAAGTTGAATTATGAATTTGTTACTTATCTCCTTCCTAGACTGGGACATCTTTTGGGAAAAGCAACTTGTGCATATGAATGGACTGTCTGAAGCATCACAGAGAACCCTGGGTTGGAGTTGTGGTTGTTGATTGTTTGCCACTCAGCACCTCTGCTTCCTTCGCCAATAGCCCCAACTTTCATCTGGGTGCCTATCCCCAAACCTCAATCCAGGCCTCAGCTAATTATTTTCTTATATTTCTGTGGGTACAATGATTGGTTCAGCCATGCCCATGTGACCTAAGCCAGTCCAATAAAAATATACTACAGTTTTTCTAGAAATAAAGGGTATTGGTGCCATTTTATCCCTTTATTTCCTTTATCAAGCCATGCCTGAGGCAAGTTCTCCCATGGACTTCCCAGTTAGAGGAGACAAAAATTTATCTTTTTACTTAACTCATTTGTGATTGGGTTTATATCATTTGCAATGAAAAGAATTCTAATCAATAAATAAAGAAGGAAAAGAAATGATAAAGTATCTTTAGGGGACTCCCCTGGCTGTCCAGTTGTTAAGACTCCATGCTTTCACTGCAGGGGGCATGGGTTCCATACCTGGTTGGGGAACTAAGATCCCACATGCCGCATGGTGTGGCCGAAAACTAAATAAAGAAAGAACAATAATTCTCCCTTATCCATTGGGCAGGGGAGCAGAAAAGATCAGTGATGAATGCAGGTGACTTCTTTTTGGGAGTGCTCTTCAAGTATCACAATTTGTAATAGTAGTATTTAAAAAATTAGTACAAAAATACTTTTCAGAATTCCAAATGGTTAACCCACAAATTTCTTATGAGTGAATAACAAATAGGATACACTACTGTAAATACTTTGCTAAATTCAAGATAAATCCCTGAAAAATAACATGGAGAATTCATGATCTATGAGTAACACTGAGCTATAAATCACCCCATAGAACAACTTCAGCATTCTTATTTTCAGGACAATATTTATGTTCTGTGAATTATTTAAAGAAATATATAGACATGGAGACAAGATGGCGGAGTAGAAGGACGTGAGCTCACTGCTTCTTATGAAAACACCAAAATCACAACTCACTGCTGAAGAACAATTTACAGAGAAATGCTGGAACCTACCAGAAAAGGTACCCTACATCCAAAGACAAAGAAGAAGCTACAACAAGATGGTAGGAGGGGCGTAATCACAATAAAATCAAATCCTATACACACTGGCTGGGCAACCCACAAACTGGAAAATAATTATACCACAGAAGTTCTACCACAGGAGTGAAAGTTCTGAGTCCCGCGTCAGACTCCCCAGCCTGGGGGTCTGACAATGGCAAGAGGAGGCCCCAGAGAATCTGGCTTTGAAGCCCAGTGAGGTTTGATTGCAGGAATTCCACAGTACTGGGGGAAACAGAAACTCCACTCTTGGAGGCCACACACAAGGCCTTGTGTGCACCAGGACCCAGGGAAAAAAGCAGTGACCCCACAAGAGACTGGGCCAGACCTACCTGCTAGTATTGGAGGGTCTCCTGCAGAGGTGGGGGGCAGCTGTGGCTCACTGCCGGGACAAAGGGCGGCAGCTCCGGAGAGTACTCACTAGTGTGAGCCCTTCTGGAGGCTCCCATTTTCTTACCAAGACCTGGCCCCACCCAACAGCCTGTAGTCTCCAGTGCTGGGTCACCTCAGGCCAGACAACCAACAGAAAGGGAAAACAGCCCCACCCATCAGCAGACGGGACACTTAAAGTCTTCTGAGCCCACAGCCCTTTGGACATGCCCCTTGTCACGGCCCTGCGTGCCACAGGGGCAGACCCAGCTCCACCCACCAGTGGGCAGGTACCAGACCCTCCCAACAGGAAGCCTGCACAAGCCTCTTAGACAGCTTCATAAACCAGGGAGCAGACAGCAGAAGAAAGAAGAACTACAACCCTGTAGCCTGCAGAATGAAAACCGCGATCACAAAAAATTAGACAAAATGAGACAGCAGACGAATAAGCCCCAGATGAAAGAACAAGATAAAACTAAGATAGAATGATATTCTGATACTATGAGAGAATCATACTTTGAAATTGGTGAATTCCTAAAATCATTATTTCTCTCCTTGGAAAATTTAACAGTTGCCAGAACATCATGCCTAGAAAAGCGTGATGAAAAGAATATAATCAAGAAAAATTGAGAATTATAGTCATGTTAATTATTTTGTATATAGGCAAAAAATTTATTAAACTTACATAAGTACTTGACTGATAGTCTGCTTGGAGAATAGAATCTTAAACTTCTTAATTTCTCATGATGATTTGGAGTCGTTAACTAAGGAATTATTACCTTAAGACAGTCCAGCCTAGATTTGTTATTGGAAGAAAGGAAAAATGAGCATGTTTTAGTTGTTATGGGTACATCTTATTAAAGTGATATACCTTTTATAAATTACATTAGTAAACATTTTTCCTCACAGTAATATCTCTACATACATTTTATTTTCTAAAAAAAAAGGAGATATTTAATTTTTAGTAGAAAAACCAGCTCTAAGCAAAGACTGCCTGAAAGCCCTAAAGATATCTCCTTTTGGATCCTTATATTCCTGATTTTTTTCCTTTTTGGATGAATGACTTCCTTTTATAGCCTAGTTAAGAGCATATATTTTCAGAAAACCAAATCTTCTTTCTTCCATTGTGTCTTTCCAAAAATACTAGTATAGAAGGGAATGACCTTTGCAAAGTGTCTCTTTGCCTTGGGGTACAAATTTTATATCTTTTTACATTTTAGAAGGGTAGGAACTTTAAGTGTGAATTCACTTAAAATCATTATATGGTGAGAATGTTAAGAATATAATTTTATTTAGAGCAGACATCTGTTCCTCTAGATTTTAGTGAACATATTTTTATAGGAGACATCCACTTATCTAGAATCTAAGCACCTGCAAATCTGAAATAAGCAAATAACCCCCCCCCCTTTACAATGGAATCAGGGCTAGTCAGTGGTCAAGCAAGATGAATGGCAGTAGACTGAAGATGGGGACTCCAAGGTCCATTTCATTTAGGTAAGATAGCTGGTCTGATTTTTTGGATATGGGGAAGGAAGATCTGAAAGTGATTAGACCAGCCCATCTAAGGGTCCAAGTTGCACTGGTCTGTACCACTATTATTCCCACTGTGAGCATGTAGTGTCATCCAGGCATTTTCTGTTAGTGGAAGTGAGAGTGCTGGTAATATGTACCCAGAGGGCCCAAGAGCAGCGAGTGTTGGGAACTCGGTGATGTGGAGATGAGGGTAAGGAAGGGGGATCTAGTTATTGTGAGGACCAGCGTATTGTCGTTAGTGTGAGGACTGCAAACCCCTTGAAAGCAAGGCGGCAGGTTTCAGTTGTTTCTGTGGTTTCCCTAACACACTCTTCAGTGCATCATAGGTACTCAATACATTGCTGTTAAAGGAGAAAAGAAGGTAGAGACCTAAGTTTCTCTTGGGATACATGAGACATAACTAGTTTATTCAGAGACTGGGTGTGAAGGGAGGACTTGGGATATAAGGTGAAAAGAAGAAAATTGGCCTCTGGTCGATGAGGGAATTCAAGCATCAAGATACAAGGGGTACCATTAACTCATTCATCTGACACGTATTTATTGAACATCTGCTCTGTAGCATGTGTTGCACTAGTGTTTACAGAGTAGTGAACAATACAGATAAGGTTTCCCCAGACTGACCCTAAATTTCTGGCTTGTGACAGATTGACCTAATGCTAAGAGGGAGAGCTACATTCTCTTTTGAACCTACTCCAACTAGAGATTTGTTCCCACCATTTCAGCCAAACTGTCCTTATCAAGGTCACTGGTGATTTCTAATTAGTCAGTGGTTAATTCTAATCTCTCATTTTACCTTCCTGTTAGAAGTGTTGGACAGAGCTGGTGATTCTTTCTTGACTGACTTTCCTGACTTTTGCAACTTTTAGAGTGTGACTACCAATCTGTGCTTGCTTATGTTAAAATTTTTAAAGGCTGGAGTATACACAAAAATTCCAAGAAGGTCATATCTATTTTTAATACAACCTGAGTATGTTGCTGATCAGAAAGTATTTCATATAGTTCATGTTTGCTTGAAATAGTCTCTAATGGTACCACTGGAATTTGTTTTCACTGGATTCACTGATGTGAGTTAGACATGTTAATAGCAGTGTTCGGAAGAAGGGGTATGGGGAAAGCCAGGGAGATTTAGAGCTGTTGATGGAATCTCTCAGTCTATGTTTCTTTCTCCACGTTTAGATTAGTTAGTTTTAGTATTAATGATGTTAAAATTTCTTAATAATACTTTCAAACATCCCTTAACTTACCTTTTGCGATTTATTCTTTTTCTTCTACTTTGCATTTTTCCTTCAGATGTAATGTTTCCTTACTTGCTAATATATTGGAGTTCTGCAATTTGCATGACATCGTTTTCTCTAAATACTCATTCCATAAATCCCTTTGCACGACGAAATTTACTCCTGAGCTCATGTGTGGGTTACAAGAACCTAGATTAATGTGTAGTTGAAACATTGACAATTTTGTGTTCCTTAATGGGTCAAATTTTTTAAAAAAGCAACAACCGAAAACTCAAGTCTCTTTTTTCCCCATTTGATGTTTCCACTGTTACAAGGTGAGAGTAAATGCCTTTCAGCCTTAGAAAAGGACACCCATTTCCTGCAGAGTCTGGAGTGTAGGAGTAAAACTGTGAAGTTGCATTAACTTACTTCATCAGCAAACATTTTTGTGCACCTTTCTCAAGTGCTGGCTTCTTTCATGAGTTGGGTCCGGGGAACACAGAGCTCTGCATCTGAAGTCCCAAACCCTGTCCTTCCTGCTGGACTTCTGCCCCGAGGACACCACAGGGGAAGTGCTTGGACTAGACTAGTCTGTTTTGACTAGTTTGGACTGTGTAGACCCTGATCACTATGACAGAGGCTTGAAGAATACCAAGGTCGAACTGTGAATGCAATTCACATGTTAACTCTTTAGAAATATTGGGGTTGTACTTCAGGTTGAAGTACACTATTGATTACATAGTTTTTGGTTTATTTTATTGGAGAAAAGTTTTAAGGTTCAGATATGATAGTGTGTAACATTGGAGCAAATGTGAAGGCAAAGCTAGAAGAAGGATTCCAGGGAAAGATAGGGACACTGGGAGATTGGGAAAGTAAGATCACATTTTTATGTAGGGAGATTCCTCAAAACAAAACAAATCACAATAAAACAAAGTAATGGAAGACATGAGCTGTCTTCTAATTTCCCAGCGCAGACTCAGCCTGACTCACACTCAGCCTTTTGACTTCTAAAACATGTCTGTTGACCAGTGGCCACTCGCTTAAGACATAAAGCAGCTGGGTCTTGTGGTTGAGAGTTTGGTTACCTGGGAATCTTAAATGATAAACAGCTAAATCAATCTTACTATAAACTAAACAAAATGTATCTTAATTTAGCCTAGAAATATTTAAGTGAATAGAGCTCTCTGATGAAGCTTGATAAGGTCTTGGGTAATTGGTGTCAGTCCAGCAGAGAAAAGTACTACAAGATTGGGTCATTCAAGACTATGGTTTATTGGTCTTCATAATTAGAAAACTTTATAGAAGGTGAATTTTGTGGGGTGACATAGTTGAATGGTTTATGAGGCAATGATGTCAGTAACTGCCTATATGTGTAAAAATGCTGTAAGAGCAAATGGAGAAAAAACTTAATATTCAATATATAATTTTCTTCTTTCTAGGTAAATATGGGGATGCAGCGTTTCTAAAATCACTATCCTGGCACTGTGTCTAATGTGTACAACATAAATACTTCTGGGTGTGACAAAGATCCAACAAAGTATTGATTGTAATTCATGATGTTTTCTTTACAATGAAAGAAGATGAAAATTTTTTGAAGTATGTGGTGGTTCAGCTTCCCTTATTTGCTTGAAATATTATTGTTTCGTTTCTGCCTTCTCTCCCCTTGCATCTAACTAGTTAACAATTTCTGGCAGTTCTTTTACATGCTCTCTCACACACATTCCTTTTCCTCCATCTGCACTGCTGTTGCCTGTTTCAGCCAGCTGCTCCTTAGTATTTCTTCTGGGGATTGTTGCAACTGCATCGTCCTGCATCCAAGCCCTCCTCATGTTTCATATCTTAGTTAAAATGTGACATTTTCATTCACTTTATTTTAGCCATTCTGGTAGATGTGAAGTGGTACCTCATTGTGGTTTTAACTTGTGTTTCTTGAGTGAGTGGTGAGTTTGAACACCCTTTTTGTGTTTATCAGACATTTGGATATCTTGTTTGTGAAATGCCTTTGAATTTCTTGCCAATTTTCCTATTAGGTTGTCTGTCTTATTCTAATTAATTTACAAAAACTTTTTGTATATTATGGTAATAAGCCCTGTGTGAATTGTATGTGTGGTGAGGGTTTTCTACTGGTCTGCGGCTTGCTTTTTCACTGTCTTCATGCCATCTTTGATACACAAAATTTACTAATTTTAATATTGTCCAATTAATCAATCTTTTCCTTCATAATTATGATATTTTATTTCTTATTTAGGAAATAATTACTGACACAAAAGTCATAAAATAATCTCACGTGTTGTATCTTAGAAATTTTATTGTTATTTTTCACATTTAGATGCATAATCCGTCTGGAATTGATTATCGCATAGGGTGGGAGGTAGGAGTTAAGTTTCATTTTTTTCCATGTGGTTATCAGATTGTCACTATACCATTCATTAAATAAAGGCTTTATGTACTGCTCTATATTGCCACCTTTATCATAAACCGTGTTTCCATATATGAGGGAGTCTTTTTCATGACTCTCTATCCTATTCCATTTGTCTACTTATCAAAACTTTGTCAAATCCATGCTGTGCTTGTTGATTTTCTTGGAGAGAAAAAGTACTCTTCTGGATTCATCCCAAAAAAACACAAGGGTAGTAAGATATATTAACATTTTATATAATTACATATGTTGTTTATTGAGGTATAATTTATATACAGTAAAATTCACTCTTAGCTGTATAACTTTGGACAAATGCATACAGGCATATATACACCAGCATAATCAAGATATAGAAGATTTCCAACACCCCCCAAATTACCTCAGGCCCCTTGTGGCCATCACTTTCCTCTACTCTCAGCCCTTGGCAATCTCTGATCTATTTTCTGTTCGTACAGTGTGCTTTGCAGAGCAGATATTTTTAATCTGGATGAAGTCCAATTTATGATCCTTTCTTTACAGATCATGCTTTTGGTGTTGTATCTAAGCGATCTTTCCTGATATCACAAAATTTTTCTGCTATTGTTTTACATTTAAGTTTATTATCTGTTTTGAATTTTTTTTTAAGATGTGAAATGTGAGTAAAAGTTTTGTTTGTTTTTGCATATGGATATTCAATTGCTCAAGTACCACTTGTTGAAAAGACTTTCTTTTCTCCACTGAATTGCCTTTGCACCTATGTCAAAACTCAATTGACTATATATGTAGGTCTTTCCTATATCTATTGGCCTTTCCATATCCATTTTAAATTCATCTTGTAAATTTGTATAAAAATATCCTTCTAGGATTTGATTAGAATCGTATTGAATGTATAGGTCAGTTTAAGGACAATTGACACCTTCACAATACTGAGTCATCCAAACCATGAACACAGTATGTCTTCACTCACTTAGATTTTTAAAATTTTATCAATGTTTTGTAGTTTTCAACACCTAGATCTTGCAAAATACAATTTTGTTAGATTTATACCTAAATAATTCAGGGTTTTTGATGCTATTATATACTTTTTTAAAAGTTTAATTTCCAATTGTTCTTTCCTAGCATATAGAAATACATTTGAATTTTTGTATACTTGCCTCATATCTTATAAACTTTCTAAACTCACATTCTTTTAGTTTTTGTAGATTTTGGGGGAGGGATTTTATATGTAAATAATTGCTTTAGTTTGAACGGTTGTGTCCCCTAAAAATTCATATGCTGTAATCTTAACTCCCAAAGGTGGTGATAATAGGAGCTGGGGCTTTTGGGAAGTGATTAAGTTACGAAGGTGGAACCCACATGAGTGAGATTAGTGCTCTTGTAAAAGAGGCTCTAGAGAGATCTTTAGCCCCTTCCACCCTGTAAGGATACAATGAGAAGTCTGTTCCTGGAAGAGGGCCCTCACCCAATCATGCCAGCACTCCTCATCTTGGAATTCCAGCCCCCAGAACTATGGGGAAAAAATTTGTATTGTCCATAAGCCACCCAGTCTGTGGTATTTTGTTATTACAGTACAAGTGGACTAAAATAATAATAATGTGGCCTATGAATAGAGATGGGTTTATTTCTTCTTTACCAATTTATTGGATTTTTATTTCTTTTTCTTGCCTTATTTGCATTGGCTTGTACCTCTAGTATGATGTTAAATATCATTGGTGAGAACAGATATGCTTGTCTTGTTCCTGATCTTGGGAAGAAAGCATTGTCTTTAACCATTAACTATGATGCTAGAGTAGGTATCTTTGTAGATGTTCCTTATCATGCTAAGGAAGTTTCATTTTGTACTTAGTTTGTTGGGACGTTTTTTTTTTAAATCAGGACAATATGTTGGATTTTGTTTAAATGCTTCTTTCTGCAACAATTGAGATGACCATACAATTTTTCTTCTTAATCTGTTGATATGGTGGATTATGTTGGCTGATTTGATTTTTTTTTTGAATGTCAAATCAGTCTTGCAATATCTAGATAAACCTCACTTGGTCATGAAGTTTGTTCGTTTTTAAAATATTTCTGGACTTGATTTGTTTGTGTTTTGTTGAGAGTCTTTTTATTTATGTTCGTGACAGGTAGCCATCTATCGTTATCTTTTCTTATAATATTTATTTCTGGTGCTGTTGTCAGGGTAATGCTATCCTCATAAAATGAATTGAGAAGTGTTCCTTCCTCTTTTGTAATCTGGAAGATTTTTTTTTTAATTGTATTTCTTCCTTAAATGTTTGATAGCACTTGCCAATGAAGTTATCTGGACCAGGAGTTTTCTTTGTTTGCAGATTTTTATGTATGAATTCAAATTCTTTAGTAGGTATAGGACGAATCAGGCTATCGAGTCCTTTTAGAGTGAACTTGGGAAGTTTTTGTCTTTCAAGGAATTTGTCCATTTTATCTAAGTTGTTAAGTCTTTGGGCATAGAGTTTTTTGGGTTTTTTTAATCCATTTATTTACTTTTGGCTGCGTTGGGTCTTTGTTGCTGTGCACAGGGTTTCTCTAGTTGCATCGAGCAGGGGCTACTCTTCCTTGTGGTGCATGAGCTTCTCATTGCGGTGGCTTCTCTTGTTGCAGAATACAGGCTCTAGGTGCATGGGCTTCCGTAGTTGTGGATGTGGGCTCGGTAGTTGTGGCTCATGGGCTCTAGAGCACAGGCTCAGTAGTTGTGGCGCATAGGCTTAGTTGCTCCGAGGCATGTGGGATCTTCCCGGACCAGGGCTTAAACCTGTGTCCCCTGCTCTGGAAGTCCAAGAGTTCTTTTGGTAATATTCCTTACTATCTTTTGAATGTTTGTGGGGTCTGTAGTAATGTGTCCTCTTTCATTCATGATGTTTGTTATTTATCTTTTCTCTTTTTAACCTAGTCATTCTGGTGAGAAATTTATAAATTTTATTGATCTTTTCAAGAAATCAGTTTTTGGTTTCATTGATTTTTTCCCTATAGTTTTTCCGTTCTTAATTGCATTAATCTCTATTATTTTCTTCCTATGATGGCTCTTGGTTAAATTTCTTCTTCAAATTTTTTTTATGCTGGAAGCTTGGATATTGATTTAGCAACTGGATGCTGTTTTGGCAGTATCTCACAAATTTTGATATGTTGTATTTACATTTTCATTCAATACAAAGTATTCTCTAATTTTCCTTGCAACTCCTTTTTTGATTTATTTATTCAGAAATTTGTTGTTTGAATTTCATGTCTTCACGGATCTTCCACATATATTTGTTATTGGTATCTAATTTAATTTCATTATAGGAGTTAATGTAGAGAAACTGGGTTTGGGTTTTGTAGTTGCTATGGTTATCTCCAGCATGCCAAATTACTCGAATGATGTCTTGTTCGTAGAATGAAGATCTGGTGCCTGAAGTTTTATCTCAATGTTTGCCTTCAACACTTAACTTTTAGCTGCACCGTTGTCCTACCCCTGCCCAAATGGTAGGTGGATGTGGCTTGTTACTCAGTGTTTCCTAGACTGGTGGAGAGCAGGGCAGGGGGGTCTTCTATTTTTCTGGCGCACACTTGGGCTCAAGTAGACCGCTGTGCCTGGACTTCTGGGAGAGGAGTTTTCTTAGTGACCCTCCTCCTCACAACAAGCAGCCAATTTTCTTCCTGTATTTGTGACAGGTGTTGTGCAGATTTTCTTGCCCTAGTCCAGCGGCAGGAGCCCTCTAATAGCGCTGGTGTGGGATCCTGACTCAGGACTATTTCCTGCCCTCCAACCACTCCCCACCCCCACCCAGGGATAGAGGTATTTTCTTCTAGCCTTTCAGGAAGCAGGGTCTGTCCTGCTGGAGGTGACAGTGTTTACTGCTCCCCCACCAGAAGTTTGAGCCTTTTGAGAGAAGGAAGGGTCCACCAGAGGAGCAGGACTCCATGCCTTCCAACAGCAGTGGCTCATTCTTTCTCCCAGAGGGAGTCTTCCTGCCGTGCCACCAGTATTTCTTGGGAGTCTCAGTTGAACATCTGTCAAATAAAGCCTGAAAGTGTGTGGGAACTCCCTGTGTGTGCAGCTACCTCTGCTCTCAAGGAAGCACGCACGAATGCTGGTTGATTTCTTTTTACCCACTTGAATGGAAGCCTCATCCTCCCCCCATGTTCTGCCACAGCTGGGACCATCTTTGCTCCAGCTCTCCTTGGTGAAGCCTCCTGGGATTTCAGGTTGCTTGGTTGTCCTGCAGTGCCAGCTCTCTGATGGGTTCAAGAAAAGTGATTTTATAGTTTTATGTGGCTTTCTCTCACTGTTAGGTAACAAGTGACACTCTTTTTACAGGTTTTTACACCCTAGGTAGAAGCAAAACAAAATTATGTTTCAATGCTTAATCAGAATACATTATTACTCTTCCTGAGGTAATATGACAAATTCTTATTTATCAGAGATCTAAATTAGCATTTTGAACATAAATGTTAATGACATCACAGTGTTTTCTAGAGTACTGTACAATGATAATCAATGTTCACAGTGATGGCACTGAAGCATGAACTGACCCAAGTTGCCATTAGAATCATCAGAAAATATTAAATTAAATATAGTTTTAGGATTGTATTTATTTGAGGAATACTCCTTGAACAATAGGAGCCTAGGTATAGTATCTATAATTATATTCTATTAATTTTGTCACTAACTGAATTTGAATTTATAAGGTTGTATTTTGTTTTCAGGTAGTTGAAGGCAATAAATACTTAAAATGTTCAGGCAACTGGAGATACTGCCAAGTTTTGTGTAACGTCTGCACAGTCTTTTATATGCAGTTCATACACCTTCACCTCACACTGCATGTTAATTATACTATTGGATACCTTACGGAGAGGAGAAGTCTATTAGTACAAATGAAAGAAAAATTTTAATTTTTTATCTATCTTTTAGGCAAAACTCTCTTCGAATGGAGGTCAAGTTTAGCAGGCTAGATAAAAAACTAAGCTACAATATTACAAATTACCCAGTTTAATGCTATTTTATTCTTATTAAGATTCATGCCTCTTGTCCTTGTAGAAATTATAAGAAACCTGGATTACATCTCGTGAAGTAGAGACAATGTCTAATTTTACAATCTACACTGTATCTAGAAAATTTCAGAATGAAACTTAATGCATTGTTGGAACTCATCAAACATAACTAACTATGCTTCATTTGGCAAATGGTGATAGTTCAGGCGTACATGTGTGATTAAGTGTAGTGCTGGACATTCTGTACTTTGAAAATTCCCATAGCTATCAAATACTATAGAGGAAAGTCCTTGGCATTTATTAATCTTGAAAGAGCATATTCAACATCTGTTCTTGTGTGTGCAGAACGCGCTTTAAATGATTACATCAGATGCCTTTAAAAAAACAAGAGATGATTAATCTTTTTCTTACTGTGAGATGAGTCCTAGCATGAATTTCAAGTCTGATTGAGGGAGGAAAAACCTTGGCTACCGTGGTTCAATTTTGAGTTCTATGGGGTGAAGTATGCTTGTAATGCTGTCAACTTTGACTCCTTGATATTATAAGCCTAGGGAGAAATTCAGCTACTTAGGAAAATCAGAGAGAGAAGGCAGCGGGGCAGGATGCAGCTTGACTTTTCTCCTTTCTTCTGCCACAGTGAGACTTCTGCTACTGGGACTAAGGTGAGAACAGGACTCATTTGGATGTCCAGCTGGACGACAAAGCTAGGGGTGAGGATTTGACCTAGGATACAAATATTAAGTTAAATGATTCCTGGTTGGCCAGTACTGACAGGGTCCATATAATGTTGATCATGAAGTTAATCCGTAAAACCTTGGTACCACTGCTCCCAGGGAATGTTCCCCATGGTTATACAGAAACTGTTGTAGCAGTAGGGTGAGAAGGGAATCCAGTTTTAGTTTACTGTTGATACCAACTAGGGCTCTCGGCCTTCCCCAATCAACAGAACGTGACCAGAGGCCGGACAAGAAATTCAGGCCAGGCTGTATTGGGCCCCTCCTGCAGCAGCGGGTGGGAGAACAAACAATGGGTTCCCTTGCTTGATCGCTCCCTGAGCTGGTTCCTTATATGGGGTGAGGGTAGGGGTGTGTCCAGGGGTCAGGCTGGAGGGGTGACCTAGGTGTTTTGCCCACCCCTGAGGTGGTGTTGTGTGCAGGGGGCATGCGCAGGACCCTGCTTTTTCTCCTGACACCCTGCTTCTGCTCCAGGCTCTTCAGAAGTGACAGTTTGTTTCTTTTTTTCTGGCCTTTTGTATCTTTTTGTCTGTAAGTTGCCCCAACTGCACATACATGCAGTTATTTTTAGTCCCATATAGTTTCTTTGAATTGAGGAGAGGTGTGTCCAGGTGCAGCCCTGCAGCAAAGGGTCCCAGGTCCCAGCCTGTCTCACTATCAATAACTGACCGCTCACATCACGAGTGGACTTTATAATTCTTTCCATCACTGAAACTCAAAGCAAGTGATCACAGATGCAGAGGTAAAGAGGATGGGGGGAGAAAGAGGGAGTGGCAGAGACACACAGAGAC
The DNA here is from genome assembly GCF_005190385.1 of Monodon monoceros. NCBI lineage: Eukaryota > Metazoa > Chordata > Mammalia > Artiodactyla > Monodontidae > Monodon > Monodon monoceros. Next base: position 10,020,469 of record NW_021703771.1, on the reverse strand, counting down.
TATTCACAAAGTTACAAAGAAAAGCAGTGTCTAGCATGGTATAGATTACACTCAAGGAAATGATTACTTGATAAAGACTTGATATTAAAGTGAAGGTTAAGAATTTGTGATGCTCACTAAGGTCTGTGCAAAGAGCAATCAAGGCAGTGAAGAAAAAGGCCTGATCAGTGCAAGCCACATGGGATGAGAACACAGCAAACCTGGAGGGGCAGCTCAATAGGGCATGAAAGAGAAATCTAGTTGGACCAGAAGAGAAATCAAACCCTTCACACTGATGAGGAACTGCTTCTGCTTCCTCAGAAAGGGGAGCTTGATGTGGGTATCAGAGTCTCCTGTATACTCTCGTTTTTTTTTTTTTGCAGTATGCGGGCCTCTCACTGTTGTGGCCTCTCCCGTTGCGGAGCACAGGCTCCGGACGCACAGGCTCAGCGGCCATGGCTCACGGGCCCAGCCGCTCCGCGGCATGTGGGATCTTCCGGGACCGGGGCACGAACCCGCGTCCCCTGCATCGGCAGGCGGACTCTCAACCACTGCGCCACCAGGGAAGCTCCTCCTGTATACTCTCTTAATCAGGAATCAACTACTCAATAATACAATGTACACAGTTCACATCGTGTAGAGTGGCTCTGGCTGCCCTCAAGTCCTTTCTTCTTTTGCCATTTTCTTAAAGTCTTGGGCTCTGTGAACCTGGCTGACCACTGTAGTAAAAAGTACATATTTAGACTGATGTTAAACGGCATCTCTCTGAGGCTATTGTTTTAAAATACTCACTTCGTTTGAGTGTTCTGTACTTTACCCTGGATACATAGGCTACTGCCTCCAAGTCTTTTGGTGATGATCAAATGAGATCATCCCAATCATTCATTTCAAAGCTAGACTGTTTAGGGTACCTGCCTCAATTACAGAAGAAACAGAACCGTTCAAGTTCACACAGCTACTAAGAGGCTGAGCTGGATGAAAGCCCAGGTTTCTTGACTTCCTATCTCGCTGTATTTGCTATAACATTCTATAAATACAATAATAACATTCAACAACTCTTTACAAAACCTTGTTAAAAATTTAAAGTAAATTGAGTTGTTATTACTCAGGAATACATATTAACAAATGTGTTTAAGCTACAATTACTCAGGAATACTTGTTAACAAATGTGTTTACACCCCAAAAGAATTTTTGTAGGAATGAAGACATTATGCCTTGTTCTTCGGCTGGATACTCTACCTTCTGAGAATTGTATTAGTCGGGGGTAGTTTCAGCTGTGTGTGTCATAGATTACAAAATGACATGGTCTTGAACACAAGAAAATCAAATCCAGAGGCAGCAGGCTGGCCATAGCTGCTATCACAGCTCCACCACATTCGTAGCTCTGAAACCCAGGCTCATTTCAGTCCTTGGGTTGGCTGTCCCTAGTGTGGCTCTCATCCGCATGGTCCAAGAGGCTGCAAGAGCTCTTGCAATCAATACAGCACAATGACAGATACATATTTATAAAACCATCCATTCTACCTCAAGGTAACTGATTCTTTCTATTTTATTGGTTTCATACTTCTACTCTAAGTTACCTATTTCTGGAAGTAGGAGGGCAGACGCAAAACTGAAGAGGGCAATAAAACCACTTGCCTGGGAACAATCGGGGTAACTTGATCTCTGAACAAATTTTGGATGGGGAGAGTTGTTACTTGGAAACACCTTGATCCTTCTGAGTCTTGTTTGTAAGGCTTTGTTAGGCACGACCAGTGCAGCCCTTGGTCCAGGGCCAATTTTGCTCCACTTCTGAGGAGACACTCAATGCTATGTTACCACGTTTTCTGCTCTGCCTGGTGGCAGCACGGACTTCTTCAGACGGGGGGATTGTTCTCTCTGCTGCTTTTGGATGGCATTTTATCCATCTCTGGGTAGTTTCCACACACATACACATACCCACATGCACACACGCTGATCAGCACTCGTCTGAGCCCTTGAGGACCTCCGTGGGGCTGTCTCCCCTCCCACACTCTGCTCTTCAACCCTAGTGACCTGGGCCTCGCAGATGTTCCCTCTGTCTTCTCAGCATTGGGGACCTGCCAGGCTCGGCCTGGGTCTTCCTCCCTGCACTGTGGCTGGGAAGCTGTCTCCGGGCGGCAAGATGTAGCAAACGTGGGGCACCATTTCACTCTTCTCTCGGGGATTACTGTCCTGTGCAGCCCAAAGTCCAATCTAACTAGTGTTTCCCTCACTGTTTTCCCATGCAGTTTCTCTCTTCCCCGTTTTGCCACGCAGTCTGCGGCTCATCCTGGGCTGAGCTGGAGGGGTGGGGGGTGGGGGCAAGCGAGGTAAAGGGCTGGGAGGTCTTCTTGGAGGGCGCAGCTGTAATCCGACGCTGGGCATCTCCAGCCAGCAGCTCCCTGACAGGGCGAGTGTGCCTCATTTTTCTCCTGCTTACAGCTCTCCCATAACTTCTGGCATCTGGGGCTCCACCCCCCATGGACTCCTCTGGGGGTCGCCTTACCTTTCCAGCTGGCTCTTTTGTGCAGTGTCCCTTTCAAGGAGAACCAATTTGCTCCAGCCAGTTTCTCACTTGAGTTTTCAGGAGTATGTCACACGCTAGTCTCTGTAACTGAAACTCTTGAGGTCAAGTTTTTTGAGGGATTCTCGGATCCTGTTCGTCACTTGGTTTACAGAAATGGGAAAATAAGATGAAGGGAAAAAATCATAACACACTAACAACTTTCTTTAAGAAAGTTAATACTACCAAACTCTCCATCAACATTTAAGAGCCTCCTTTTATATGCTTGGTATGGGTGTTTAACTAAGGATCTACATTTGGGGTGGGGCAGAGTCGGGAGGTGTCATTAAGGATCTACATTTGGGGTGGGGCAGAGTCGGGAGGTGTCATTAAGGATCTACATTTGGGGTGGGGCAGAGTCGGGAGGTGCCATTAGCTGCAAGTTCTGCATAGGTGGTCGCGCTCATTTTTCTAGAAGGTACGGGACTTTTAACATCCTTTTTTTTTCAGTTTGGGGCTTTCTACAGAAGTTGAGAAAAGGAAGCCTTCAAATTTAACCTCTTATTGTATGTATGATGCATTTTATTAACTAAATAATAAAATAACATTGTTTCTATGTTTGTAATGTCCTTTGACCTTCTTTCCATGTTTTCCCAAGTATATGAATTTGTCCTGGGAAGAAAACCTATAGATATTATGAATCAAATAACTATAGACATTTAGTCTGTTTCTCAGCAGGTGGTTCCCAAACCTTCAGAAAACAAAGCATCCTTCTCCTCACAGCTGTTGCTTCTTCTGACAGTCACACACAAATGCTCACACATGCACACATTTATTAGCCTTGACACTAAAGTCTTTGCCAGAAAAAAAAAAAAGGAAATGGAGTTTGGGAACTCCTCATCTGTTCTCTTATTGGTATCGATAACTGTTGGCCTGGCATGGTTAAATTGCTTTGTCCTTCTTATAAAATTCTTTCAAGACTCAATCTCTGTTTTGAATTTGTTCCTTGTCCTCTACCCACTTTGTGGCATTCTGAAGGCAGCCTGCCCTCACATCTTTGCTTTTGCATATGCTGTTCCTACTGGGAAACCCCTTTCCTTCATTCTTTGGCAAATTCCTGCTCATCTTCTGAGATGTGGCTTGGGTGTCTGGGAAGCCATCCCAGACCACTGCCTGCACTGAGTTGGGTTTCTGTTTGATGTTCTCCTAGGGTATCTTGCATCTGCCTCTACATAGTACTTGGCAAGCTGCATTGCTGCATCATCCGTCTCTCCCAGCAGATTGTGAGCTCCTTGAGCACAGGAATTTGTCTTCCTTAGTTTGTGTCCTCAGTGCTTAGCTGGTAAGTTAACAGTCATGAAAGCTAACATTTCTTAAGTACTTGCTTTATCTTAAGTATGTTCTGAGCATTCTACCTAATAACTCTATAAAGTAAGTACTATTAGCATATTTTACAGATGGGGATACCAGGGACAGAGAAGGTAGGTAGTGGTGCAGCCCAGTTAACCTAGATAGTCTGGCCTTAAAGACCATATTTAATTACTTTATTGCCCTCGTAAGGAAAATAATTAACAAATGCGAGTACTTAATAAATTCCTATAGAATTCACTCTGCAGTTCTTATCTGCTCAACAGAGTAAAGAATCCATTAAGATATGTATGTAGGAGGGACCTTCAAGATGGCAGAGGAGTAAGACATGGAGATCACCTTCCTCCCCACAGATACATCAGAAATACATCTACACGTGGAACAACTCCTACAGAACACCTACTGAATGCTGGCAGAAGACCTCAGACCTCCCAAAAGGCAAGAAAGTCCCCACGTACCTGGGTAGGGCAAAAGAAAAAAAGAATAAGCAGAGACAAAAGGATAGGGACGGTACCTGCACCAGTGGGAGGGAGCCGTGAAGGAGGAAAGGTTTCCACACACTAGGAGCCCCTTCGTGGGCGGATACTGCAGGTGGCAGAGGCAGAAAGCTTCGGAGCCGCGGAGGAGAGCACAGCAACAAGGGTGCGGGGGGCAAAGCGGAGAGATTCCCGCACAGAGGATCGGTGCCGACAGGCACTCACCAGCCCGAAAGGCTTGTCTGCTCACCCGCCGGGGCGGGCGGGGCTGGGAGCTGAGGCTCGGGCTTCGGTCAGAGCACAGGGAGAGGACTGGGGTTGGCGGCGTGAACACAGCCTGCAGGGGGCTAGTGCACCACGGCTATCCAGGAGGGAGTCCAGGGAAAAGTCTGCACCTGCCGAAGAGGCAAGAGGCTTTTTCTTCCCTCTTTGTTTCCCAGTGTGCGAGAAGAGGGGATTAATAGCACTGCTTAAATGAGCTCCAGAGACGGGCGAGAGCCGCGGCTAAAAGCGCGGACCCCAGAGACGGGCATGAGACGCTAAGGCTGCTGTTGCCGCCACCAAGAAGCCTGTGTGCGAGCACAGGTCACTATCCACACCTCCCCTCCAGGGAGTCTGTGCAGCCCGCCACTGCCAGGGTCCCGGGATCCAGGGACAACATCCCCGGGAGAACACACGGCGCCTCAGGCTGCTGCAACGTCACGCTGGCCTCTGCTGCCGCAGGCCCGCCCCGCACTCCGTGCCCCTCCCTCCCGCCCCCCAGGCCTGAATGAGCCGGAGCCCCCGAATCAGCGGCTCCTTTAACCCCGTCCTGTTTGAGTGAAGAACAGACGCCCTCAGGCGGCCTACACGCAGAGGCGGGGCCAAATCCAAAGCTGAACCCCAGGAGCTGTGCGAAAAAAGAAGAGAAAGGGAAATCTCTCCCGGCAGCCTCAGGAGCAGCGGATTAAATCTCCACAATCAACTTGATGATGTACATCTGTGGAATACCTGAAGAGACAACGAATCATCCCAAATTGAGGATGTGGACTTTAGGAACAACTGTAGACTTGGGGTTTGCTGTCTACAACTCACTTGTTTCTGATTTTTAGGTTTATCTTAGTAGAGATTTTAGCACTTTCTATCATTGGTGGATTTGTTTATTGGTTTGGTTCCTCTCTTTTTTTGTTAAATTATTATTACACTTTTTTAAAATAATTTTTTTCTATTTTTTTATTTTAATCATTTTATTTATTTATTTTTCTTTCTTATTTTCTCCCTTTTCTTCTGAGCCATGTGACTGACAGCGTCTTGGTGCTCCGGCCTGGTGTCAGGCCTAAGCCTCTGAGGTGGGAAAGCCGAGTTCAGGATACTGGACCACCAGAGACTTCCCAGCCCTACGTAATATCAATCAGCAAGAGCCCTCCCAGGGATCTCCATCTCAACACTAAGACCCAGCTCCACCCAACGTCCAGCAAGATCCATTGCTTCACGCCCCATGTCAAACAACTAGCAAGAAAGGAACACAACGCCACCCATTACCAGAGACGCTGGCTAAAATCATATTAAGGTCACAGACACCCCAAAACACACCACTGGACATGACGCTGCCCACCAGAAAGACAAGATCCAGCCCCACCCACCAGAACACAGGCACAAGTCCCCTCCACTAGGAAACCTACACAACCCACTGAGCCAAACTTACCCTCTGGGGGCAGACACTAAAAACAATGGGAACTACGAACCTGCAACCTGCAAAAAGGAGACCCCAAACACACTAAGTTAAACAAAATGAAGCAGATGAAGGAGCAAGATAAAAATCCACCAGACATAACAAATGAAGAGGAACTAGGCAGTCTACCTGAAAAAGAATTCAGAGTAATGATAGTAAAGATGATCCAAAATCTTGGAAATAGAATGGAGAAAATACAAGAAACGCTTAACAAGGACCTAAAAGAACTAAAGAGCCAACAAACAGTGATGAACAGCACAATAAATGAAATTAAAAATTCTCTAGAAGGAATCAATAGCAGAATAACTGAGGCAGAAGAACGGATAAGTGACCTGGAAGATAAAATAGTGGAAATAACTACCACAGAACAGAATAAAGAAAAAAGAATGAAAAGAATTGAGGACAGTCTCAGAGACCTCTGTGACAACATTAAACATGCCAACATTTGAATTATAGGGGTGCCAGAAGAAGAAGAAGAGAAAAAGAAAGGGACTGAAAAAATATCTGAAGAGATTATAGTTGAAAACTTCCCTATTATGGGAAAGGAAATAGGCAATCAAGTCCAAAAATCGCAGAGGGGCCCATATAACATAAATTCAAGGAGAAACACGGCAAGACACTTATTAATCAAATAATCAAAAATTAAATACAAAAAAAATATTAAAAGCAGCAAGGGAAAAGCAACAAATAACATACAAGGGAATCCCCATATGGTTAACAGCTGATCTTTCAGCAGAAACTCTGCAAGCCAGAAGGGTGTGGCATGACATATTTTAAGTGATGTAGGGGAAAAACCTACAACCAACATTATTCTACCCAGCAAGGATATCACTAAGATTCAATAGAGAAATTAAAATCTCTGCAGACAAGCAAAAGCTAACAGAATTCAGCACCACCAAACCAGCTTTACAACAAATGCTAAAGGAGCTTCTCTAGGCAGGAAACACAAGAGAAGGAAAAGACCTACAATAACAAACCCAAAACAATTAAGAAAATGGGAATAGGATCATACATATCGATAATTACCTTAAATGTAAATGGATTAAAAGCTCCAACCAGAAGACATAGACTGGTTGAATGCATACAACAACAAGACCCGTATATATGCTGTCTACAAGAGACCCACTTCAGACCTAGGGACACAAACAGACTGAAAGCGAGGAGATGGAAAGTGATATTGCATGCAAATAGAAATCAAAAGAAAGCTGAAGAAGCAATTCTCATATCAGACAAAATAGACTTTAAAATAAAGACTATTACAAGAGACAAAGAAAGACACTACATAATGATAAAGGGATCAACCCAAGAAGATAATAACAATTGTAAATATTTACACACCCAACATAGGAGCACCTCAATACATAAGGTAAATGCTAACAGCCATAAAAGGAGAAATCGACAGTAACACAATCACAGTAGGGGACTTTAACACCCCATTTTCACAAATGGACAGATCATCCAAAATGAAAATAAATAAGAAAACACAAGCTTTAAATGACACATTCAATAAGATGGACTTAATTGATATTTATAAGACATTCCATCCAAAAAAAACAGAATACACTTTCTTCTCAAGTGCTCATGGAACATTCTCCAGGATAGATCATATCTTTGGTCACAAATCAAGCCTTGGTAAATTTAAGAAAATTGAAATCGTATTAAGTATCTTTTCTGACCACAACGCTATGAGACTAGATAGCAATTACAGAAAAAAACTGTAAAAAATAAAAACATATAGAGGCTAAACAATACACTACTAAATAATCAAGAGATCACTGAAGAAATCAAAGAGGAAATCAAAATATACCTAGAAACAAATGACAACAAAAACACAATGACCCAAGACCTATGGGATGCAGCAAAAGCAGTTCTGAGAGGGAAGTTTATAGCAATACAATCCTACCCCAAGAAACAAGAAAAATCTCAAATAAACAACCTAACCCTACACCTAAAGCAAAATCCCCAAAGTTAGCAGAAGGAAAGAAATCATAAAGATTTGATAAGAAATAAATGAAAAAGAAATTAAGAAAACAATAGCAAAGATCAATAAAACTAAAAGCTGGTTCTTTGAGAAGATAAACAAAATTGATAAACCATTAACTGAACTCATCAAGAAGAAAAAGGGAGAAGACTCAAATCAACAGAATTAGAAATGAAAAAGGAGAAATAACGACTGACACTGTAGAAATACAAAGGATCATGAAAGATTACTACAAGCAACTATATGCCAATAAAATGGACAACCTGGAAGAAATGGACAAATTCTTAGAAAAGCACAACCTTCCAAGACTGAACCAGGAAAAAGTAGAAAGTATAAACAGACCAATCGCAAGCACTGAAATTGAAACTGTGATTAAAACTTTTCCAACAGACAAAAGCCCAGGACCAGATGGCTTCACAGGCAAATTCTATCAAACGTTTAGAGAAGAGTTAACACCTATCTTACTCAAACACTTCCAAAATACAGCAGAGGGAGGAACACTCCCAAACTCATTCTACAAGGTCACCATCACCCTGAAACCAAAACCAGACAAAGATGTCACAAAAACAGAAAACACAGGCCAATATCACTGATGAATATAGATGCAAAATTCCTCAACAAAATACTAGCAAACAGAATCCAACAGCACATTAAAAGGATCATACACCATGATCAAGTGGGGTTTATCCCAGGAATGCAAGGATTCTTCCACATACACAAAGCAATCAATGTGATACAGCATATTAACAAATTGAAGGATAAAAACCATATGTTAATCTCAATAGATGCAGCAAAAGCTTTCAAAATAATTCAACACCCATTTATGATAAAAACTCTCCAATGAGTTGGCATAGAGGGAACTTACCTCAACATAATAAAGACCATATGTGACAAACCAACAGACATTGTTCTCAATGGTGAAAAACTGAAAGCATTTCCTCTAAGATCAGGAACAAGGCAAGGTTGCCCACTCTCACCACTATTATTCAACATCATTTTGGAACTTTTAGCCACAGCAGTCAGAGAAGAAAAAGAAATAAAAGAATCCAAAGCAGAAAATAAGAAGTAAAACTGTCACTGTTTGCAGATGAGAAGATACTATACATAGAGAATCCTAAAGATGCCACCAGAAAACTACTAGAGCTAACCAATGAATCTGGTAAAGTAGCAGGATACAAAATTAATGCACAGAAATCTCTTGCATTCCTATACACTAATGATGAAAAATATGAAAGAGAAATTAAGTAAACACTCTCACTTACCACTGCAACAAAAAGAATAAAATATCTAGGAATAAACCTACCTAGGGAGACAAAAGACCTGTATGCAGAAAACTATAAGACACTAATGAGAGAAATTAAAGATGGCACAAAGAGATGGAGAGATATACTGTGTTTCTGGATTGGAAGAATCAATATTGTGAAAATGACTATACTACCCAATGCAATCTACAGATTCAGTGCAATCCCTATCAAACTACCAATGGCATTTTTCACAGAATTAGAACAAAAAATTTCACAATTTGTATGGAAACACAAAAGACCCTGAATAGCTAAAGCAATCTTGAGAAAGAAAAACGGAGCTGGAAGAATCAGTCTCCCTGTTTCAGACTATATTACAAAGCTACAGTAATCAAGACAGTATGGTACTGGCACATAAACAGAAATATAGATCAATGGAACAGGATAGAAAGCTCAGAGATAAACCCATGCACATATGGTCACCTTATCTTTGATAAAGGAGGCAAGAATATACAATGGAGAAAACACAGCCTCTTCAATAAGTGATGCTGAGAGAACTGGACAGCTACATGTAAAAGAGTGAAATTAGAACACTCCCTAACACCATACACAAAAATAAACTCAAAATGGATTAAAGACCTAAATGTAAGGCCAGACACTATAAAACTCTTAGAGGAAAACATAGGAAGAACACTCTTTGACATAAATCACAGCAAGATCTTTTTTGACCCACGTCCTGGTAATGGAAATAAAAACAAAAATAAACAAATGGGACCTAATGGAACTTAAAAGTTTTTGCACAGCAAAGGAAACCTTAAACAAGACAAAAAGACAACCCTTAGAATGGGAAAAAATATTTACAAATGAAGCAACTGGTAAAGGATTAATCTCCAAAATATACAAGCAGCTCATGCAGCTCAATATCAAAAAAACAAACAACGCAATCCAAAAATGGGTGGAAGACCTAAATAGACATTTCTCCAAAGATGATATACAGATTTCCAATAAACACATGAAGGGATGCTCAACATCAATAATCATTAGAGAAATGCAAACCAAAACTACCATGAGGTATCACCTCACACCGGTCAGAATGGCCATCATGAAAAAGTCTACAAACAATAAATGCTGGAGAGGGTTTGGAGAAAAGGGAACCCTCTTGCACTGTTGGTGGGTATGTAAATTGGTACAGCCACTATGGAGAACAGTATGGAGGTTCCTTAAAAAACTAAAAACAGAACTACCATATGACCCAGCAATCCCACTACTGGGCATATACTCGGAGAAACCATAATTCCAAAAGAGTCATGTACCACAAGGTTCATTGCAGTACTATTTACAATGGACTTAAGGACACGGGGAGGGGGAAGGGTAAGCTGGGACCATACCAAGTGAGAGAGTGGCATGGACTTATATATACTACCAAATGTAAAATAGATAGCTAGTGGGAAGCAGCCGCATAGCACAGGGAGATCAGCTCTGTGCTTTGTGACCACCTAGAGGGGTGGGATAGGGAGGGTGGGAGGGAGACACAAGAGGAAGGATATATGGGGATATGTGTATACGTATGGCTGATTCACTTTCTTATACAGCAGAAGCTAACGCACCATTGTAAGCAATTATACCCCAATAAAGATGTTGGAAAAACAAAAACAAAACAGTTTGAGACTGCAAGTCATAACTGGAGCTTAACCAAGTACAGATTAAGATAACTTCAAAAAGCTATCTTAAACTAAGGCCAGTAGCTGATCATTGTGAGTGTGCCACTAGCTGTTCAGGTTTTGAAATATCAGTACTATGTGGCTAAAACGCTTCATATTTGGAAAACCAGTCAACTATCATAGGACTGCTGGGGGCAGAGCTTAGGAGGTGGGCGTGTTGTAAAGCTTGGGTTAATTCTAAGAAATGTCTTGATGCAATAATATCAGCCATGATTCTGGGCTGTGCACTTGGGTTCTTTCATCCAGTCCAAACTCATTGCCAGCCAAAGCATTCTTTCTGTTTGTTATCATTTAATTTTATTCTAGCAGCACTTTCTACTATGATGAGTTTTCTCACTTTTGGCTACTGAAATGGGGAAAAGAAACTGAGCTCTAAATTTCTTTTCATAGCTGTGGAATCCAATTTGAAAACACCAGTGAATTTAAAACTTATAGAATTATATTGTATAAGTCTTAAGGCTTAAATCAAGTGGGAATGATTGAGATTAAGGTTAAAAATGAACTAAGTTAAACATGTATGGGAACACCATGGAAATATTATTTAATGAGCACACAGTTTCTAAGTTTACAAATGCCACAAATTATTTTTAAATATTTGACATTTAATAAAGTCCAAGCTCAGTGTAACCAGTATTTTCCCCCCTTATTTATTTTTAAACCATATGTAAAATTTAATGTTTTGAACTCATTTGGCCATGTCATCAAAATTCCGTTTTGTAAGAATTACATTGCATCCAAGTAGTGTATTTGAAAATAATTTTTTCAAATTATATCTCTTTTTCCCTTGTTAAATGGGACCATATTTTTCCTCTGGCAGATGAATTCCAACACAAAAAGATTTGTTTTATTGATAATTCTATAACTATGGATTCCACATTATTTTATTATACTAAAAAGTAAATTTCTTCTTATTATAAAAATAATTTTGCTAACTATATGCATTTAGAGAACATTTCACTAGTGGTAATAATAGGTAGGACTTGGTGATTGTGAATATAATCATAAAGATTGACAGAATTATTGTGTAAATTATAAACTGAAAGTCTCAAGATAAACCCTACTTTTGACACATGAAATAGGATCTAAATAATATTATTAAGAGCATACTATATGTTAGGCAGTGGGCTCAAACTTTACATGTAATTTTAAAGCATTTTATTTTTAGATTCTTCTGAGATGAGCATTCATAAAAGAGACAGCCAAGATTCAGTCTGGTTAGGGAATTGCCAAGGCCATGCACATAGTAAGTGGTAAAATCAGGATCTGGACTATGGTACTCCACTTCTAAAACTGATTCTTTGTTGCAAAAAATAATTCCCATCTGCTTTCATTATTGTATCTAAAATAGAAATGTATTATTGATTTTCTTAGAGATTAAATCAATTTGAATACAAGTTATACTCCATATATATTATAATTAAAGACTTAGTATACCCATTAACCTGGGCATATTTGCCAAGATAAATATCACTATTCTATAGTTAGGTAACTTCTTTTTTTTTTTTTTTTTTTTTTTTTTCTTTTTTTTGCGGTACACGGGCCTCTCACTGTTGTGGCCTCTCCCGTTGCGGAGCACAGGCTCCGGACGTGCAGGCCCAGCAGCCATGGCTCACGGGCCCAGCCGCTCCGCGGCATGTGGGATCCTCCTGGACCGGGGCACGAACCCGTGTCCCCTGCATCGGCAGGTGGACTCTCAGCCACTGCGCCACCAGGGAAGCCCTAGGTAACTTCTTAAATTTACTTATTACATATTTATTAAGTGCCTACTCTATGCAAGTAAATTATTATTAAAAATAATATTGATTCCTGAATAGTCCTGAATTCCGCTCATGGGAAATTCCTGAATTTCCCATGGACAGAATCAATCCCATGGACAGAATCAATCCCATGGGAAAGAACCATACAACTGAGGCAAGATGTCCCCAAACACCCAGGCTCCAGCTCCCAGGTTGGACTGTAGACCAAGGCCAAGAGGAGCTGGGGGCAGCATGGGCATCCCTGAGAAACTCAGCCCAAAGGGCCTACGTCACGAGGCTTTGGGAAGGGGGGTGCAGGGCAGGAAGGTTGGGGAGAAAAAGCAAGTTACGGAGGAATAAATTAAAGGTGAGAAAGTCTATCACAAAACTTTTCACAGAGAGTACCAATTAGCTTTAGCAAAGAATTAGTCTTAGCAGATAACAACAGCCAAAAAACAACAATTACTGCTACCACTACACTACTGGAGACATAGCTATAATGTTACGCTACAGAGAAAATTTTCTTATCTAATTTTATTTTTCTGTAGTAGTCGGTAGAGGTCAAATCATGCTATGGTAAAAAACAGCCCTCAAATGTCAGTAGCTTAAAACAACCAAAGTTTATTTCTTGCTCATGCTACATGTTCAATGCAAGTTGGGGGAGGGAGGGCTTATTTTAGTAACTCAGGAACCCATATGGTGGCAGGTTCATCTTTACATGTGGGAAGAGGTTGTGGAGAAAAGGGAACCCTCTTACACTCTTGGTGGGAAAGTGGATTGATACAGCCACTATGGAGAACAATATGGAGGTTCCTTAATAAACTAAAAATAGAACTACCATATGACCCAACAATCCCACTCCTGGGCATACACCCATCAGCAGTGTAGGAAAGTTCTTGTTGCTCCACATCCTTGCCAATATTTGGTATGGTTAGTCTTTTTTTTTTTTTAATTGTAGCCATTGTAATAAAGGTGTGGTGATTTTAATTTGTGGTTTTAAGTTGTATTTCCCTAACAACTAATAATGTTGAACATCCTTTCAGGTTCTTCTTTATCATTCATAGATCATCTTTGGTGATGTGTCTGTTCAAGTATTTTTGTCTTTCATTGGATTGTTTTCTTATTATTGTCTCAATAGTTTTAAAAAATATATGTATTTGGAACATGAGTCTTTCATAAAATATGTAATATGAAAACATTTCTCCTAGTCTGTGGCTTTTCTTGTTATTTGCTTCACAATGTGTTTTGGGGTGGGGGAGAGGTAAGAAGGAGGGTTCTTTTGGGGAGCAATGGATATGTTCACTATCTTGATTACTGTGATAGTCTCACAGGAGTATAATATGTCAAACCTTATCAAATTGTATACTTTAAATGTGCAATTTTATCTGTAAATTCTACCTCAATAAAGTCATTAAAAATAAAAAGAAGAAAAAACTCAGTCGCCCACTGTGCTAAGACTTTCTGATAAGCTGACAAGAAAAGTCAGAAAGTCTTATGAGATCATCACCTACATTGGAACTGGTCATCTAAATAAATTGACCCCCCCAAATATGAGCAGAAAGGGCAAGAACAAGCCAGGCTAAAAAGGCGGTTTTAAGTAGAGTGATCATATATCCCAGTTTGCCAAGGACAGTTCCAATTTTCACCTATTGTCTGGCATAATTATTAATTAAATGCCCTTTCATTCTCAAAAGTGTCCTGATTTGGAAACAACCAATTATAAAGTCACTCTACTCTCAGGCAATCTAGGAAGTTGTGATCACCAGGTAGTTAAGGCAGAAAACCAAACTGAAAATCACCCAGATAACTATTTCAAAAAGAATTTCAAATTTGGTTTCAGAGCATCTAGGAAGATGTGTTAACCAAAATAAAATTTGATTTTCAAAATACAAATAAAATTTTAAAAGCCAGACAGTTAGACTTTAAATGAAAAATCAAAATATGAACAAAAGGCTCAACATCCATTTCAAGGACCCACAGCATGTACAATCAGTCATTTAGCAACCACAAACTGTCAGAGACTGAGCTGGCTGCTGGGAATACATATGAATGAGAAGCATGGGCACATAGGATGGCTGTAAAGCAGACAATCTTTATTTCTGTTTTTTTAAATTGTATTTTATTGGAGTATAGTTGATTTACAATGTTGTGTTAGCTTCAGGTGTACAGCAAAGTGAATGTTATACATATCCATATATCCACTCTTTTTTAGATTATTTTCCCATATAGATCATTACAAAATACTTAGTAGAATTCCCTGTGCTGTACATTATGTCATTATTAGTTACCTATTTTATATATAGTAGTGTGTATATGTCAATCCTAATCTTCCAATTTATCCCTCCCCCCACTTACCTCCTGGTAGCCATAAGTTTGTTTTCTACATCTGTAACTCTATTTCTGTTTTGTAGATAAGTTCATTTGTACCCTTTTTTTTTTTTTAGATTCCACATGTAAGTGATATCATATGCTATTTGTTGTGCTCTGTCTGACTTCACTCAGTCTAACAATCTCTAAGTCCATCCATGTTGCTGCAAATGACATTATTTTGTTCTTTTTTATGGCTGAGTAATATTCCACTATATATATGTATCACATCTTCTTTATCCATTCCTCTGTTGATGGATATTTAGGTTGCTTCCTTGTCCTGGCTATTGTAAATGGTGCTGCAATGAACATTGGGGTGCACAGTGGCTGTACCAATTTACAGCTAAATGTAAAGGAATGAAATTAGAACACTCCCTAGCACAATAGACAATCTTTAAAAGACATGCAGAGATTGGGCCAGCTAGATCTAACGGTGAGATTTTTTTTTCCATTTTTAAAATTAGGTTGCCAATCTGTTTCACATTGATTGTAGCTTTTGTTATTGAAGCATACATGCAATATTGGTTTCAGGTGTACAACATAGTGGTTCAACATTTATATACATTATGAAATGATCTCCACAATAAGTCTAGTTACCAACTGTCACCATACAGAGTAATTATTCCCTATGCTATACAGTACATCCCCATGGCTTATTTATTGTATGACTGGAAGGTTGTACTTCATAATCCCCTTCATCTATTAATATTTTGTCCATTCCCCCATCTCCCTTCCCTCTGGCAACCACCAGTTTGTTCTCTGTATCTATTCATCTGTTTCTGTTTGAGTTTTTAGTTTCTACATATAAGTGAAGTCATATGACATTTGTCTTCCTTTGACTTCTTTCCCTTAACATAATACCCTCAAGGTCCATCCATGTTATCACAAATGCAAGGTTTCATTCTTTTTATGGCTGAGTAATATTCCATTATATGTATACCAGATCTTCTTTACCCATTCATTTTTTGATGGACACTTAGGTTGCTTCCATATCTTGGCTACCATAAATAATGCTGTGATGAACATAGGAGTGCATATATCTCTTCAAATACATGTTTTTGTTTTCTTCAGAAAAATACCCAGAAGAGGAATTGCTGGATCATATAGTAATTCTATTTTTAATTTTTGAGAAATCTCCATACCATTTTCCATAATGGTTGTACCAATTTACTAAGAGTGCACGAGGATTTCCTTTTATCTCCAACCTCACCAACACTTGTTATTTGTTGTCTTTTTGATAACAGCCATTCTGACAGGTGTGAAATAATATCTCATTGTGCTTTTGATTTATTTTCCCCTGATAATTAGTGATATTGAGTATATTTTTTCTTTTTGTGACTTATAACAACAAAAATTTATTTATTCTCTCACAGTTATGGAGGCCAGAAGACTGAAATCAAGACATTGGCAGGGTCATACTCCCTCTGGATGTTCTGGGGGAGACTCCATTCCTTGCCTCTCCCACCTTCTGGTGGTTGCTGGCTTCCGTGCCTTGTGGTCACATCACTCCAATCTCTTCTTCCATCTTCTATCACTTTAAAGGAACTTTCATTGAATTTAGGGCCCACCTGAATAACCCAGCCTGATATCATCTCAAGATACTTAAATCAATTACATCAGTAAATAAGGTAACATTTACAGATTCCAAGGGGTAGGATGCAAACATATACCACTACATTTGTTATATGTTTGCCATTACCAGTGAGATCTTTTCTCTCATCTTTTCTCTCATAATTTTCTTATTTCTAGTTGTGGCCTTTTTTTCACTTGGAGAGGTCTCTTTAACATTTCTTGAAAGGCTGGTTTAATGATGATGAATTCCTTCAGCTTTTGACTTGTATATAAAATTCTTTATCTCTTCTTTAACTCTGAATGATAACCTTGCCAGGTATTCTTGGTTGTGAGGTTTTTTTCCCTTTCATCACTTTGAATGTATCGTGCCACTCCCTTCTGTCCTGCAGTGTTTCTGCTGAAGAGTCTTATGGGACTTC
Source organism: Monodon monoceros (assembly GCF_005190385.1). Taxonomy (NCBI): domain Eukaryota; kingdom Metazoa; phylum Chordata; class Mammalia; order Artiodactyla; family Monodontidae; genus Monodon; species Monodon monoceros. Next base: position 10,003,395 of record NW_021703771.1, on the reverse strand, counting down.
CCTTGTATGTAACTGGTTGTTTTTCTCTTGCTGCTATTAAGATTTTCTCTTTAACTTTAATTTTTGACAATTTAATTATAATAGGTCTTGATGTGGATCTCTTTGGGTTCAATATGTTTGGGAATCTCTGTGCTTCCTGGACCTGGATGTCTGTTTCCTTCCCCAGGTTAGGGAAGTTTTCAGCTATTATTTCTTCAAATAAATTCTCTGTCTCTTTCTCTCTCTCTTTTTTTTCTGGGACCCCTATAATGCAAATGTCAGTATACTTGATGCTCTCCAAGATGTTCCTTAAACTATCCTCATTTTTCTTAATTCTTTTTTCTTTTGTCTGTTCAGCTTGGATGATTTTCACTCCTCTGTCTTCCAGATCACTGTTCGGTTCTTCTATATCATCTAATCTACTGTTGGTTCCCTCTAGTGTATTTTTCATTTCAATTATTGTATTATTCAGCTCTGATTGGATCTTTTTTTATATGTTTCTTGTTCTTTGTTGAAGTTCTCACTGTGTTCATCCAGAGTTATGTGAGAGTCTTTATAATCATTACTGTGAATTCTTTATTGGGTAGATTGCTATTTCATTTAGCATATTTCATTTAGTTATTTTTCTGAGGCTTTGTCTTGTTCTTTCATTTGGAACAGATTCTTCTGTTTCCTCATTTTGCCTAATTCTCTGTGGGTTTTTTGTTTGTTTGTTTGTATTAAATATGTTCATTACATCTCCCCATCTTGGAGAAGTGGCGTTATAGAGAAATGTCCTATGGGGCCCAGAAGCACACTCCCTTCTGGCCACCAGAGGCAGATGTTTCAGGGGTCTTTCTGTGTGGGCTGCATGCACCTTTCTGTTGTGGAGGTCCTAACTGCTGTCAGCATGTTGGAATGCAGGGCTGGCCCCTGGCCTGGCTGATTGCAATGTCTGGTTTTGTGCTCTTGCTGCAGGTGTGCTGCAGGGGCAGGGCAAGCCCCTGGCACAGCTGGTTTTGAATCCCAGTGGCATGTGACTACTGGGGGCTAACTGGTTGGCAAGCAGAGCCCCAGCACAGCTGGCTGAGAGTCCCAGTGTCACATGACCACTGGTGAGTGGTATAGGCCCCCAGCCTGACTGACTAACCCAATGGCATGCAACTGCTACAGGTATACTGGTATGTGGGGTAAGCCCTGGCATGGCTGGGTATGAAGCCTGAGGGTGTGCAAGTGCTGCAAGCATGCTGGTAGATGGGACAAGCCCCCAGCACTAATACACTAGAGGGAGGATTCCAAAATAACACCCACCAGCACCTGTGTGAGCATGGTAGCATGAGATCACAAAAGTGGATGTCTCCAGTGTCTCAGTCACTATGAGGAGTCCCAACTGCCCCCTGCCCCTCCAGGAGGCTGTCCAAGGTCAACAAATAGGTCTATGTCAGTGCCTTTCAAACTGCTGGCTCTGCACTGGAACTCAGAGCAAGTGAGTTTTTGCCCTTTAGGAGTGGAGCCTCAGTTTCCTACAGCCATTCGGCTCTCCCAAGTGTAAGCCCTTCCAGTGTTCAAAGTCAGATGTTTTGAGGGCTTCTCTTCCTGGTACAGGAGCCCCAGGCTGAAGAGCACAATATGGGGATTGGACTCCTCACCCTTAGGAGGACCTCAGTGGTTATTATTTCCTCCTGTCACTACCACCAGGGTGTGGGTCCTGACTAGACCCTGTCTCTGCCCCTCATTTCATTGTGACTCCTCTTTTATATCTTTAGTTATGGAAAATCTTTTCTGCTAGTCATCAGGTTGTTCTCAGAGATAGTTGCTCTGTAAGTAGCTGTGGTTTGCCTGTGAGAGGAGGTGAGCTCAGGATCTTCCTACTCTGCCATCTTGATCTAATTGTGAGATTCTTTCCAGTGGTTTCCAAAGGTCTTGAGGACCAGGGTGGAAACTGTTGCAAGAATTTTGAGTTCATTGCCTTCCATTTCTTTCAAGGATCTATTTTGTTTTGGCAATATCGGACACTAAGTAAATATTTACTGAAGAACAAACTGCTTAATAAATTTTCACTCAATGTATTTTCCTCCAATGACTCCTTAGGCTAAATTAACAGGTTTTTGCCAAAGGCCAGCTTTGGTTGCTGCCAGAACAAAACCTCTTTAGTAGGTCTATGTACAAATGCAGTAATAATTACAATCACATGTTTGTCTTATTCTACTAAATAAATATCCTCAGATTTGGGGGAAATTTTTAAATACATTATACATTGAAAAGGTAGAAATTAAATGCATAAAATATAACCAATTATTGTGGTTAATTTACTGGATGGGATTGGGGGAGGCCAAATCAATAAACCTGGGCTTTGATCTCTTCATATCCATCAAAAATTCCTAACAGCTGAGGATGGTAGAATACAGGTGCTGCACTTGGGTAAACAGCACCTTCATCCCCAGGCACGTCACTTCTCATTTGTTACTCAACACTCTGCCAGGAAAGAACCTTGGATCACAAAGTTGTGCAACGCATGTGTTGTTCATTTCTGTTCTTACGATAGTCAAAATTTGTCTGATGGGGAGAGTTTAGTCATTATGTCAAATTTTCTTAATTTCAAAATTAATTTTCTAAAATTGCAAAAGGCTTATTTATCCAGCTATTGTTAGAGACTTTCATTTTCAGCTAACTAGACAAGACATGGCTGCTAATGTTGGTGACAACAAATATAAACCTTGTAATCAGCCCATTTATAGTAATATCTGTTCAGTAGCTTTTTAAATATAACACATAAATTCTAAGGGATAGTCTGAATGCCATAAATTAATTGGTGAATTAGTTAATTCACCATAAGTGTCATTCATAGTGATGGGGAATTCCGTGACTCTATGGAAACAATGGGAGCCAGCACAGTTGAATCGGTCTCATTTATTTCACTTAATTTCGAGGTGCAGGTAGAGCTTTCAGAGCTTTCTCTGAATCTTATTAACATCCCTAGAAGACTGACACATGAAAACTGTAGCCAAGAAAGATGAAAATACACATCACTAAGGTGCAGGGAATCTCACCAGGCTTGTCAAGGTGTGCAAACACCGGCACACTTTTCTGACGTCTTTAGGAGGTGAGCACACAGGTGGAATGGAGAGTTCTCTGACAGGGTTCATGATCATCTCAAACAGCCCTGAGACGCTTAGAGACAAAACTGTATTTCACTCTATTGTCTTGAAAAGTAATAACTCAAAATAAACTTTAACCTGAAGGTTTCTTAGGAGAACTTATGTGATTTCTCCATTTCTCTGAATAATGCATTTCTGTTCACTATAAATTAGTTGAATTCCCATGGCAGATCAGGACACCCTTTACGGTTTAAGAAAATTAGGGGGAATAAAAGGTCAGACTAGAGTTAAATGTGGTAGTGGAAAAATATCTGGCTGGTATATTTCATGGAATGTTTTGCAATCGCTTTTAAAATCTCTGGAAAGCTAATGCTGAAGAACTTTATAGAAATTATGGAGTTACTGGCAAGGCCTGTTGACTGAGACAGCTCAGTGGAAATATACCAATCCCCCAAAAATAATAATTCAGGTTCTCCCTCTTCTTTCTCTAACAGTCGCCTGCCATCTAGTGGATGTATTGGAGTGTCGTCATGAATTGCTTTCTTTGAAAAGAATGAACAGTACTCACTGGAATAAAGTAATAATTTTTTTAAAATAAGAACAGGGGCAGGAGCTTGTACTACTACCCACCCCCCCAGAATAAACCATATATGAAGGAAAGACTTAAAAGATCCATGGTGG